>NC_133205.1:21170246-21352746 GCF_958299795.1 Porites lutea | reverse complement strand
CACCGACAAGTGTCATTAAGTCCAACATATTTCTGATATTTAGATTTAGCCAGAGCTAAAATCGAAGCTCCCGTTCATGCGTTTTAAATTTACTACAGACAATGGACTTTAAACCATTGCGAAGAAATCATAAATCTACACAAGTACTTAACTTTAGGGCGAACCATATGACTGAAAAACATAAACTTGAGCCTGCGGTCAATTAAAAGCTAATGACTGGTCAACGGAAAACTTCAAAGAACAAGCGACATATCTGAGACCGCGATACGGTCATGTGTCTCTGGTCAGCGGATACCTTTTTGACAGCTTTAATAGAGAGGAGAAGTCGTTACGTCACGTTGCCATGGTAGAAACATTTTTGAATAACAACAAACCGAAAAAGTCACTTAAAAGTCTATTTCAAACCTCACCACAGTAGAACTCGCTGCACAAAATGCTGGTCAAATTTAACACATGCGCTAACGCTTTAAGAAATGGTAAACGTGCAGCGTGCAACCATGGAGTTATGGATGCACGCGGGAGGTTTCTAAGCACGAAAGAAGCGTAAGAGTCGCACGAGGCGATAGCCGAGTGCTACTCTAGCTTCTTGAGTGCTTAGCAAACCTCCCAAGTGCATCTATAACTCCATGGTTGCACAGCTGCAACGTTTACCATTTCTTTTATAACATAATCAAAACAGAAAAACATTATTTTCCATTTGCCTTCGGTTGAGTCGTCGGTCCGAGTTCATGTATGCTACCATCTGCCCGCGCGTAAACAAATCATGTTCTATGTTTTTCAAAAACTTGCCTTTGAGTTTTTCTTTCGCTGAATCAACCGTTCTCCATCTTCAGGTAAATTGCAAAACGTTTTTTGTCGTTATTCTCATGGCATCTGCCTACTTGCTCTTAATATTAGGGTAAAACCTTTGAGGGAAAACTATAGCTGCAACTATAAACACCAAATAATTATCCAGCTTATTTATGTGACAATTTTTGAAATAAACGTAAAGTAGAAATGAGAAAATTTGACTGTAATTCCTTTAGAATAACAGGTAACACTGATTTTAAAAAGAAATTCACCAGCTTTGTATCGAAATCTGTCTGGGGAAATCCAGCTATAAACAGCTATGAAAGTCAAAGTTGCAACTGAAATTCGCTGACAAACAGCCGGCGCTGAAGCTTTTGTTTTTCGACCGTTCTCTGAACGACTGTTATGAATGAACACTGAGGAACAAAATAATACACACAGAAGTTATTTTTTGAAAAATTTATTTGAAAACCAGAATGTTTCTGTACTCAAATGAAATTCGCTTATTCCAGCGTTATGTGCCCGTTTAAACTCAACTAAAATTTTTAATCGATGCGATGAAAACTTCACAACAAAGCTGGCTCGAATTTGAGCGTGTTTCCTAAAATATTTGCTTGAATTTAGCATCAGCTTGACCAAAAAGTCAATAACACAATGCTAATTGATAAATTTACATTTCAAACAGACTTTCTCTTCTATAAAAAACACACAAAATGTACCTTAAATCTTCGCTCGCTCGATTTTCCTTCAGCCGATTCTAGGCTCTAGCCGCGAGGAAAACAGTGATTCATTCATCCAGGGCAAATTTGTCGCTTGATCTTTTGTCTTTTTTCCTTCAAAACGACAGCTTAGTATTTTCTTCAACTTCCACTTTTTATCTGTGCATTCCATTGGTGTATTTTACCGTCAGGAGAGGAGATTTGTTGAATTTGCCTAAATTTTACCGCGCTAGCTCAGTTCCTTGGCGTGCACCCACGGGCAAATGGTAGTGGCTAACTGACCAATCAGAGCGCGCGATTTACTTTTGTTATGTTATAAAACACATTTGTGAAAGTTGCAGTCACGATTGACTTCGAACATTCAAATATAAAACTAGAGAGCTCTGAGGCTTATTTGCTGAAGTTAGGGAAAAATATGTCGTGGGATTTCGAAGTTATTTACATTTTTCGTAAAAATGCGGTTTTAAAAATATGTCGAGATCTCAGAGGTTTTTATACCTACAAGAAAATAAATAACATTTTTTTAAGGATACCAAAACTCATAGAAATCGGTTGAATTGTTCCTTCTGAAAAACGCCAATCAAAAACATATGCAACACGCATATAAATAGGTTCGGGCCTACGGGTCTATGGGCTGGTTACACCCGTGTTATCTATCGTTATATAAGTTTAGAAAAAGAAAGCGACAATTTTTGTGTTGTGTTCACCTATCCCATAAAGCGGGCTCGTGGAATTAGGAAGTTTCATGTCGTAGTGGTGCAACGACAGCAAACAAAAAGTACAAAATAGCGTGATGCAAGTACAAAGTTGTTGTTTGTTAATATCCCCAGAACGTATTATTTTTTGCCCTTCACCTTGCCGTCGCCGTCGTTGTTGGTCTTGTTGTAATCCAGAAATAGTGCTACCATGGTTACGTGACGTCACACTTCTCCTCTCTATTGACCAAAATATGGATGTCCATTATCAAGTTAAACACGGGTTACAGTCATCCACACTAGCTACCGTAGAAAGTTTAACATTTTACATTGGTTTCCCTGTGGTGCAGACGGACGGACCGACGGTCATGTGATTACCAAAATTTCTCGGATGGACAGATTACCAAATTTTCTTAGGTATAGGGCTCCGCTCGCGCGCGCGTGGAACTCCGCTATAAAACAGACATTAGTGTCATGGGTGTTCGCTTAAATCAGGTCTATTTGACGATAAAAAATTCAGCACCGGTAACGTTGTGACCCTTTGTTCTTTCGTTGAAACAAAGCAGCAAACTACTATCAAGTGTTCGCAACCATGGCTTCCTTGGGGGTTTGTTTAGTTACACGTCACAAGGTGACTGTCGCTTGGGAGTTTCCAAATATTGACTCTTGCACAAAAAGGGCCAAAACGGAAACCTCCAGAAAAATAATAGCCGATACCATATTCCACGTGACTATAATTCCCATTATGTCAAACCCAATGTTTGGAAGAACGTTCTGTAGGTAGGATATATACTTTTCAAAGTTAAACTTGGGTTTCTTTGCGTTGTGCTTCATCTTTCCAACGGCCCTAGCAGCACCACGAAGAACGAGATCCATGACCTCTCGTCGTGATCTCTTCGGGCGCTGTTCCTTTTCTTCAATATTCTCGTCTTCAGACACTTCCACGCTGTTTGGTTCGTGTTGGTGCGGCTTCGCGTCATCGCCCGAATTCTCTGGATCGCTTAAATGTTTCGGACTAAGGTGGGTCTGGCCGGCGTAACTTCGGATGTTCGGTACGTCTTCGACCCCGGACTTGGCTTCACTGTCTGACTGTGATGTCAGGGGAGCAGAATTTGCTTTCTGTATCGGAAGGTGGTTGGCTTTACGAGCGTTTTTCTTTGCGCTGCTAACTCGTCTCCATAGACTTCGTCCACGTTTGGTATTCGTTTGTTTCTCGTTTTTCCGATGCCTCTCCGACTCAGCCTCCTCTTCTTCGGAGCTGCTCTCGGGTCTTTCGGCCCAGGCTTTTACTACCACCGCCAGGTACCTAGAGGACAGGTTATTGAGCAAAATGGAATTTGTAACATTAAAAACGTACTTTTTGAAGTGCCAATGTATTGAACACAAAGGTAGCAACTGAGGACACAGTTTGACATCTCCTACTGGAGAGAGAATCGCCATTTCTACGTGGTCATCCCACAGGTTTTTCAGGCTCATAACAGCCTCCTCGAAGCCAAAGACGATCATAGGGCAGGAAACAGTCAGAAAACAACACAGAGAAATCTCTTTAAGAGGTATGCACACTTGAATGGCTGTTTATGTGCATTTTAACCGTTTTATTGAACTTACGATAAATTCCCGTAAAAATCCTTATAATTTGGGTTCGAGGAGGCTATTGTTAGCATGGGTTCCCTGTGGTCATCCTAACCAAGAGAGGATCTAACCCTTTGCGGGGCAAAGGGAGTAACTTCATTTCTCAGTTATATTAAAAGCCTTTAATACTGGTCTGGCACCGCGCGTGATCGAACCCGGGACTTCTAGCTCACACTGATTAACTCTACCTACTACCTACGCAGTCTTCATATAGTAGCGCCCTACCGATTAACATGCTGTCTAGAGACCCCAGAGGAACAAATATAATGTATATACTAAGTATATATACCCTTTCTAACCCACTTTTCCTTAAAATACTGCCCTGGGTAATAGAGGTTTTCATCTCGCGAACGGCTGGATGCTTCGTTGTCGGCCGCAGGGCGACAGATCTTCGGCCGGCGAAGCTGTGAGAAAAAAAACTTTTCGCGCGCGTCACTATAAAGACTTGACCGAGGCCGAAAACTGCGCATTAAAAGTCTCTGGTACCCGGGGTATCAAAATACATTGTTAGGTAATAAATATTGCTGGTTTGCACGTGACGTCACGGCGGCCATGTTGGTAGTCAAGAACAAAAGCATTTCTCTCCTCTGGGAACTAAACTCTATTTTCATGTAAATTCTTCGAGAAAAAATTCTATTGTATTGATCCCAAACATGGCGGCCTTGTCACCTGGTTGCAAACCAAGAATAAAGAAGAATTTCCGAGCTTAGACTGGACTTGACTAGACTTTTTTAACATGATCAGCTCGCCTTTCAGAATCGTTTCTTGAAGATATGATTTATTTTTCACATACCAGGAATATTGCTTTGTGACCCAGGCAGCCATGCATAATGGGTAGATCGCTGAGATACTGGGGAGTAACGCGTAAATGGCAAACACGCTCATCCTGGTCTTGTATAAAAACAGAAATGCGTTGACTGCCAGCGAGGCGATACTGTAAACCAACAGGACTGCAAGTGATACCTGAAAGGAGCGATGACATCGATCTAGAGATCAGAGTACGGACGACAAGAAATACACTTGTATATAATAAAAATCATAAGTCTTAACTTTTGCTACACATGCTCATTTTAGCACTTGGAAATAATTTTTGTATTTGAAATCTTATGGTACTCCCAGCCAACCGGTCAGTCAGTCGTTTGGTAGGTCGGTCAGTGAGCTGGCTAGTCGGTGAGCCAGTTAGTCAGTCAGTCAGTCAGTCAGTCAGTCAGCCAGCCAGTTAGTGATTCAATTAGTCAGTCAGTCAGCTAGTCAGCCAGCCAGCAAGCCAGTCAGTTAGTCAGTCAGTGAGCCCTCTAACAACCATTTTAGTCATCTGTCACGTGATTCGATCAGTCTATCTGTAAACTAACTGTAACGTGACATCTTACCCTGCATACTGACGCTGACTTTCTCACAAACTTTCCTCTCTCTGCGAATGACACCACCGCTTGTCTAAATGTGATAAGTGAGTCTCTGTTGACCAGGTGTGATCTTATCTCAGCTGAAGAATAGGCAAGGAATACTGTCAATAATTGGACAATTTGTCAATAAGAACTTTATCTGGCAGTTATTCTATAGATTAAGACAATTTGCTGTCGCTCTAAGCGGATTCCACCATCTCAACTGCTCTTACATACTAGAAACACTAAAGGTGCTAACCAATGATAAACACACCCATCAACCCAGGGGCGGATCTAGGGGGAGGGTGCAGGGGGTGCGAACCCCCCCCCCCCCCGAGATGACCTGCGGTTTTGTGATACAACTGGTATTCTGCGAAAAAAAACTACGTGGTTTTTTGGTGTTGAAGTAGAGCAAGAGACGAGTGCACCCCCTCCTAAAAAAAATCGTGGATCCGCCCCTGCAACCATGGGGTAAACCTTGTGTCGGTATCAACGGTATTTCAGTCTTAGCACTATAGCAAGCTTACATACCGTGAAACTCGATCATAGAAAATCCCGTCATATGCATCACACAAACGGTGAAGCTCCAAAACAGTCCAAAGGCAGACATAACATAACAGCCTGCTAAATATCGCACCACTTTGAGTATGATAAGAGCGTAATCTGGGATCTCGGAATCTTTCCTGCTCAGGTCGATCTTGAGGTCCAGTGTCTCATCAACGTACAGGCAGACATAGATACCTGAGCCACAGACAAGTCCAAATATAACGGCGAATATTGGTAACCACTGAAGAGAGAAAAAGGAAGAGTGCTATAAAGGTGATGTTACGGGACGATTCGCAACGACGATTTTTAGCGCAACACAACGTTGCAACGTTGGAACAATGTTGTAACTATTCGAAACAATGTCGCAACAATATTGCAACGCTGCGTTGCGCTAAAAGTCGTCGTTGCAAATCGTCTCGTGTAACATCACCTTAAATCTTACGCTATGTTCACACCATACCGGGTAACTTTTCGTGCCGACTGGAACAAGTCGTTCGCACACATCGAAGATCGAGCCGGAGCGGTTGGCCGAGAGGGATTGGTTCTCCAAATCCCAATCCCCACTCCTAAATATTTACTTCCGTCTCAGTGGGTTCTACGTATCCACTTCCGCTTCGGTCTGAATACCTGTTCACACTACACAAAAATGTGTGGCACGGAACCGATCCGATATGTGTCGTTCCACTTTCGAGATCGGCTGCCCCGTTGCAGAAATCGCGCCGAAATCACAGTGCTCACGCGTGAACACAGACGCTCTATGCGGTAGAGGGTGAGCATAGCCTTAGTCAATTCCAAGCGCTACTATTCCCCACCCCCAACCCCGTCGCAGCAAATAAAGATACCACGAAGGCGATGGCGGTGAAAACGTCACTTGACAAAATGACTTCGCGTTGTTTGAAACTTCCGCGTGACTATCCCACTCTCGTTCACTCTGCCGAATAAGCAATTTTAGGAGCAGCATTCACCTCTTTAAAGTTTTGCATTGCGAAAGGTTGGCGCCAAAAGCCACTTTATTTGCTTCTTACTTGATATTTAGTCTAACCTTAAAAACCTTTGCAAATCTAGCCAACGTCTTTGGATACTTCTTGTTTTCTTCCAGAATCAGCAGTCCCTTTTCAAGCCAAGGTAAAATTCTTCTATTAGAGAAAATCGTGCACACGAGGCACACAATCACGAGACTTATCGATACTGATGCCCATCCATAAGTGTACTTCTGCCTCGCTGCTAAGAAATCTAATGCTCCATGAACGGATAGCATTCCAAGCCACAAAATACCGCCAAAGACACCCTGAATACGGTAACAATGATGCGTGTAGCCAGTAAAAGTTGCTGCAAGCAAAACAGGTCTTAAAACTTCGAACGTTTTAGTAGATGGCATGTCAATGGTCCCTGTCTGGATTCCTGGGTTTGGTGTTTCTATGGGCAGGGAAATGTTTCCTTTTCCTCTTTTACCGAACAGTTTACGAAACATGGTGGTGTCGAGGTGAGGGCGGCTTCTAAAATGAAAACAAATAAAACAGATTTAGCTGATTATTTGCCAAATGATCGCAAATAGAGCTTGTAGCGAGTGTTGGGCAAAGACGAAATCCCGGCGCGGGTTTCTAGTAGCTCTGTGGTAAAGGCGACCAACCTGCGTATGGAATGCAAATGGGGTCGAACCAAGACATTTCCTTATTACAGTCAACTTCCGTTATTGCGGACACCCTCGGGGGAAGATTTAGTGTCCGTAATAGCGAGAGTCCGTAAAAGCGGGGTACAAGAGAAAAAAATTGTTTTCTCTTTAAACTTACGAAATGATATGGAAAATTCGCAGAAGCCTTGTAGTCTCGACAATTCTTTACTTCTTTATTTATATGGACCATAAAAGATTAAAGATAATAAGTAAATAAATATGCTGTATTAATTACTTCCAAGCTCTTTCAATGACAAGGGAAACATAAGAAAGGGGTTTAAAAACCAAACGAAAAGGGGGGGGGGGACCTCCCCGGCCGAAAAAGTCCCCAGCGCAATTGGGACATGCCTATTACAGACCCATCTACTTGAACTGTAAACCTGCAAAAAACTTCATTCGATTATAAGTTCCCTCTAGCCCCAGTAATAAGCCCTCCCTCTGAATTTGATTTATTTAGACGTTTTGAAGCTTAATAAAAACCAGTAAATGCAAAACGTATTCTGATCAGCACTGCAAAAGTTTGTCTTGAAGGTTTTTTTTCTAATCCCGCCGTCTAAGACTCTAAATGCCCCCTCTTCATATTTAACAATGTCGATCCTCATATCTACAGACTGACATCTGCTTACATACATGTATGTATAGAATATAGACAAATTTTAGCCTTTATTCCGGGGGGGTACTCAATATATCCTTGGGTGGGGAGGTGCGGCCCGGTCCCTCATACCCTGACCCGGTTTAAGACAAAAATCGCTGATTATCCTACCCTGTTTAAGACAGAATTCCGATTTTTGATACCCTGTTTAAGACATTTAACCCAAAACCATATCTTGTGTAAGACAATAATAAATATCGAAACTCTTTCTCGTTTAATCCATCTGCAATCACAAAATTATTTAAAAAGATACCCTGTTTAACACAAAAAATGATAAAATCGATAACCTGTTTAAGACAAAAATCCTGAAAAACATACCCTGACTGGCCGCACGTCCCCATTAAACCCTTATAAGGGAGTACCCCCCGGACTTTATTTTGATTTAAGATCTATAACATAAATAATGTAGGTAATACCACGTACTCCCGTGGGAATACTGAAATAAAGTTGTTGAATATATTAAAAGCCCCTCAGTTAAAAAAAAAGCATAAAAGTGAGACAGTACCGTTTAAAAACATAGGAAAATAAATAGAAGGTTAATTAATTCACACTAAGTATTCATACGCTTCTAGAAAATAATGGGAGAACTGTGGGAGACGAACTATTTCTGAAACCTTTCACAAATTTTAAAACTGACAACATCACTCAGTCAAACTAAACTCTTCTAGTCAATACGTCAGCCGCCGCAAAAGCTGTAAGGATTTTGTTTCGTATTGAAGGGCATTTTCTTGCTTTTCATTGAAAAATATAATTATAGTTTTTGTAGTCAAAACAATGTGTTTTATCTGGTAGAGTATAACTCAAAACAACCAAAATGATAATTGCGCAAATCAATGCAGACCACTGTAAGTCAACAGATATTTAAAATAAATAAACAACCCTAACATGGTTTGGGCTTTATCATAACAGACTGTGATATACATACGAAATTTATCTTATTTATTCCGCCAAGAAAACAGTAATTGCATCGAGTGGTGTAATAAGATTGAAATTTAAACGCGGAACCTTTTCTCGATAATTGCTATAATTATGCTGAATGCGCTGCAGGAGCCTGAAGTCATCACCGATGAACTACAATCGATCGATCGTTCGAACATTTGATAGTGATTTCTGGCGAATCTTGCCTCCAGCCACCTCAATTTGACTTGGACGTTCCAATTTGTTTTTGAAACAGACTGCCGCCTAAAACTTTTAAAGCTCCGCCGTGTGTATATTGATCCTCGCTGACGACCATAAACACAATGATCTAAACGTAAGACCAATATTTCGCAAGCTAGTATCATATCTCAGATATCTGAGAAATGAGTATAGCATTGTGAAAAACAGATAATTTACATTCAAGAGAAATACCAATACGGCAACGTTTGCAGTATTGATAAAATTGATGAATAAAAAGATGTACGAAAATGTGTCAATTTCACAAGTACATTTCAGGAGTGAAATGGACATGTCAAAAGTAAACATTACCTCTCGCATAGTGGAACATTCTGATCGAGTTGGCACGGCTTCCAAGTAGACTAGAGCAAATCGTGTTCGTTTTCAAACAAACGAGTTGGCAAATGCAAGATTCTGTGCGTTATTTGAAGGGAAAAGAAACGTTTTCCTAATCAATCGAAAAGCTGAGAAGAGTGACTGCTTTCTCGTTGCATGACGCGGTAGTCAATTGACACAAGACGTCAACACTCAACGCTACGCACCTTCATCTAAGTAAATAATATGAGTAAATCTGGCCGATTGGACAATCAATTCAAGTTTGCAGAAGAATATGAAATAAACAGAGTTTTTGTACTATAATTGGTCGTTAGAATCGCCGAATTTGAGTCCTGTGAAAACTTCAGTTCTGTTCTCAGTCTGTTCCTTCAGTTACAACGCAATTGCTTCTAGTTCCCAACAAAACTACCTCTCTTTTGACCCTTTTGTCGCACCGAGGAAAGCAACAGTCGCTTCACAAATAAGATCAAAGACCATCAGAAGTGAAGTGTGTTGTTAAATGAAAGCTGTTTGTCTGATCTTCAATAAAATACAAGTGGGACATTGGAAAATTATACCTACTGACAGACCGTTTACGTCATCTCTTGAATCAGCGTTGTGTTTCTGCAGTCCGCTGCATTCTTTGACTAAACCGTCATTTCCCCAGATTTCTGCTTGTTTGCGTTATCACCCCGTCAATATTTTTCCTTCTAAATAATTTTTATGACAAGATAACCAAAACACGGACGATACTGACTTTTGATCGCTATGAACAACGGCGGATATTTGCATATCACGCTCATAAATTAGGCTGTCAATGAAGACTGATTACCTGAACAAAGAAAATTATTGCTCCAGTGGCCTTTCTGGTCTCCCTCCTGCATTTCTGTGTCGCCTTGAAGAAACCATTGTTCTCGCCCCCTCTCTATCCTCAAGGAGTGTTGCTAGCCTGCGGGCGAACTCTGCTCTCTAATTCTCGGGGGTAGCGGGGTGGGGGAGAGCGCCCCTGGAGAGCTTGCGCCCAGGCTCACGGTTGTTTCAGAAGGCGCGAGAGAGGAAATATAGAATACAGAATACACTGTAATCGGAAAGCTCTACTTACAGCCACCTTCACAAAACCCCGTTTTTCTCGACTCCCATACAAACTCTGTACTTTTACATTCCGGTAATGTATCGGTCAAATCGAAGCTTCAACATGCTCCCCCCCCCCCCCGGGCAACCCCTCGGGCATTTGACTTTTTTGAAAATTATTGTTCAAATTCCCCCCTACCCGGGCTAAAATGCCGTTCAAATGCCCCACACTAGAGTCCATTCAGGTGGGACATTTCACAGGCACAAAAATGACAGAAAGACGGTGGAAACGCCTTCAGTTGTGGAACACAATCTTTATAAATATAACAAAAACTGAGAAACACTGTTAGCGTATTTACTACGAACAAAAGTCTCGTGCAAAGCGGCGGAAATCGCTGCTACAAGGTAACTGAATGCTCAGCTTTTTTTCGTCATGCAACATACAAAGCCTTCTATAAAAAAAAATCCCACCTATTGAGATCACCGCGTCCAACATGATAGCTCGCCACGCCAAAGATTTTACATGAAATCCCCCATCCCTAAAGCATGGGGATCAAATTCCCCACCCCCTGGAAGACTCTGATAATCAAATTCCCTCCTTCCCGGGACGGCAAAGGTGTCAAATGCCCGGGGTATACCCGGGGGGGTCATGTTGAAGCTTCGATTTGACCGATACATAAGCGGCCAGCTCCAGTTACGGGCACTATTTTCGCGTCCCGAGGGTTTCCGCCTACGAGAGCTTCCACTGTACTTCATGGAAAGTGCTAGCGTACGGTATTTGCGGGCTTACGTATCACTCACTCGTTCGATTTCTGATACAAAAACAACGAGTGTGTATTTACCGTACTAAGCAATTTCCATGTGGTTTTATGTTTATTATATACATACTGAGACATTCATCATTTTCAGGCAGCCTTTTTATTTCAAATCATTCCAAAATGCTAAAATTTGCCGCTACTCGCAGCGAAGTGACAAACAAAAAGAAGCATCAGCTTATTAGTAAAAACGTTTGTTAATAATATTAATGAGGGTAAGGATATGAGGTAATCCAAGAATTACAAGTAATGTTAACTTTTCGTTCCGAATGTACAATTGAAAATAAATGAATTTAACTAAAATGGCCGATTTGAATATAGAAGACAAAATATCACTGATCAAAAAGCACAACTTAAGCTTACGTCTCGTTCTGTTTTCCCCCACTCCGCTGTTGTTTAGCCTGCTCCCTATAATTCTATTCATCGAGAGAGAAATACACGGAACTATTCCGCTCTAATTTCTGAGATGTTTTTCACTTTTTTACGAGAAAAACTCTTCTAGAGAAACTTTTCTCGTTGAATGTCTGCGAAGCACTCGCAGAGCCTAAGTTAGCCTGTTGCTTTCCGCAGTGCGTTCTAGACTCCCTTTCCCTCCCGCCACAAAAGTCAAGATAGATAAGAATCAGAGAGATAAACTCCGGGAGATGGAAGAGGGGGATGGGGGGTTAAATGCCACTGTTTTGGCGGACATATTTTATTTTCACCATCCGCTCCCGCAATTTGTCGCTCTTACCTGTTTTGGGGGCAAATAAACCCTGAGCCGCATCCTGATTGTTCTTAGGATACAGACCTTCAGAAAGGGGGGGGGGGGGGGGGTCTCAAAAATTTTTGTCGGCCCTCCGGACCTAACTGGTGTAAAAATAAGGGGGAGGCCCAAGCCCCCCAGGCCCCTCCCCTGGATCCACCACTGGTTCTCCTTTAGGGGTTAACTGTAAATCTAAAGTAATTTTCTTATTTGACTGTGAGCGCTTATTCGAGGACATACGGTATCTGAGGGCGCTCTCCATTTGAATTGTCAGAACTGACTGGCCAGACCATTTCCGTCGCAATGAGGATCTCATTTTTAATCAAAACTATCAAGCCAGATCAATCAAATCTTAAATAGTATGCACGAAAGAGATGAATTTTCATCAAAAATTCTTGAAAAAAGCCTATTTTATTGTCAAAAATGACTGGTCATGCCATAATCCAGCCGGTTAGCTCTGACTTTTGGAAAGCGCCCTAAGTTTTCAAACAAAATGCAGTCCCAATCAATGACAGTGCAATTCTTGCAAGGATAACTAAGAATGCAGTAATAGACGGGGAAAATCTTCAGCGTCAAAAAGCAAATTAAGTCACGGTCCCTTGCCTGACCGTTTCCGTCTTTAGTAAAATTTGTTACTGGTCTCTGCAATTGTAAATGAATATTTCGCTTATTAAGTGCTGCCATAACTATCGGTATGAATGTACCAACCCTCCTTACCAACCGCAAAAGAAGGGGGTTTGTTTTGAAAATTCAATTAAAAAGCAGATATATTTCAAATATACAGTATCCCTCAAGAGACTATAAAGGGGACAGAGAGGCCATCCCCTATATACACCCTATTCCATAGGTAATTCGTCTCGAGTTATTTTTAGAATCGGGATAAAGTTACCTCGCGCGAGGCGTGGATGTTTCGTGGAGGTTTCGCATGACCAAACGCCGTGCAAAACATGTCGGCGAGAGGCAATGAAAGCGTAAAAAGATTGAGAGCATTCCTGAATATTGAAGCGAAATGAGTCGGTTCTCACCTGGGAAAAAGGAATCGCTGGACTCTTTGACAAGCCGTGAAATCAGTTTAACTCGAAGTTGTCGTAACCTCAGTGCTTTAATAAAATGAGAAATTTCGCCGGTCTATTGAAACCGGTCGTTTGTACAATTTAGGGAGTTTAAGATCCAACGACGCGGACGACAACTAGAACATCAAAAAAACAATAGGTTTAATTAGCAAAAAAACAACTTCGCACGTGCAACACACTTTTTTGTTCATTTCTTTCCCGTTTTTGCACGACTACGACGTGAAAATGCCTAATTTCGCGTTTTATGGAGGACGTAAATAAGCAACGACGAAATTTTATTTCTCTTTCTGAGCTTGAATATGGTCCCTTGAAATTCAGCGTTAGGAGGGTTCGCCCACAGTTGACAAAGTAGGTGGGTAGGAATAATCGCTATAAAGACTGAAAAAAATAAACATCAAACCAGAAATTGCTCTCTTCAAACTGTAAATTATAAATGATCCCTAGAGAATATTCAGTGTGTTAAGGATTTCCCTGCTCTACTGTTAGCTCTATACAAGAGATGAAGGGCGATTCTTTTTTAATTTCGGTTTCGATGACACAGCTTTCGCAGAAATCTCGCTGTAGTCGTTTTCGTCGACAAAAGGAATAGCAAAATCGCTCTCCGCGTCTTCCCCCATTTTGTTCTGCGTCATTTCGTGAAGGACGCGTGGCTCTCAGCGTGGGTCATCCACGCGGAACACATTCGCGCTATGTGATTGGCTGTTGTCTAATCCCCCTTGAGATCTGTGGTGTTAAAAATAACTCGAGACGAATTACCTATCGAATAGGGTGTATATGGGGGATGGCCTCTCTGTCCCCTTTATAGTCTCTTGGTATCCCTATAAAGCTACTGAGAGACCCTGCCCCGAGGACCAAGGGGGCCCTTTAACCAGAACGTTTTTCGACTTTTTCGCAGCGTCTCAGTCAGCACCTTTAGGTCCGCTCACAGACCGAAATGTCTGCTTCATATGCTTCAACACTGGCTTCAAGTAATGAATGCCGACCCTTTCGTATACCAACCCTGAAAAAAGTACCCCTTTTGCGCGGAGCTAGCCTCACCGTAAAGGCTATTACAGGGAGAACCCTCCCTCCTCGGGTTAGGTTGAAGCTTCGGGTCCTTACACAAAGCCAATGACGCGACAAAGATAAGGCACTACTCAGTACCAAAATCAAATAAATGAATTATAAAAGAAAATGAAAATAATATGCGCCACCCCACTGATCGCACTTTACTTTTTTTAGCCCTAACTCGCCGAAAAAACACGCCCATAAAATCCTCGTTCCCAGGGCTTCTCTTTTGAAATCTGGGAGGGGATCTGGGACAAGGCTGGTAATGCACAGGAGGATACAATTTGACTGGGGATTTGAAGAAATTGTCATTGTATTTGTTTAAGAACCTTACGAGTTTCTGTAATTTTTTTATTTGACCAAGTATTCTAAATAGCCAAAAATTGTACATAAAACAACACTGCTTCATGCTTAACGTTAACGGAAGTAAACTCTATGTAAGCGTACAAACTAGGTATAAACAGTTCCAGCTTTAAAGAAACGTTCAACTGATGTTCAGTCTTGAAGAAATTAGAACTCACGCAACTCAAATTTACGCAAATTCACGCATTTTCACTTCACGGATATTCACTCAACGAAAATTCACTCAAGTTTAACAGTTGTGGAAAAAACATTAGGAATTATCCTTGCTCAGGGTTTAATTAAGTGGCAATACACCGCTACGAAGAATAAGAGATCTTTTTAACTTAAATACAAACAATAATAAGTACTCTTAGAAAACAATAAATAAATGAATATAGCTATTTTAAAACATATTCACATGATGAATTGTTTGAAAGTTCAAAAAACACCAACGAGAAGAACTGGTTAAAACTAAAAAATCGCTTCAATTTGAGAACTTGTGTATCCGCCAAGGGGACTCCCATATGGCACCATATCGGAACCCTCTAAAGGAGACCAAATTCCGACACTGTACGGCATGTACATAGATATATTTCTTTACGCACAGTCAACCCTAAGCAATATCAAGCCAAAAATATTGGCTTTTCGTCCTAACAGAACACGTTGAATATGAACTTTGAAACCTAAACAACCCGGGATAGAGGTTGCATTTAGAGTCTTAGCTTTCTCCTTGATGAAAAAAGAAAAACGTTGGATTGAAACCAAAAAGCGATTGCTTGATAAGCGCAACAGATGATGAATGCCTTTATCCATCAGTGTTTAAATTCTTCACGCGGCCTGTGTTACAAAATGACCAAATTAGCCGGAGTTCAGTGAGATAACTTTTGATGCAGTCTAGCACCTCTTCTTATTAACTTTCTTCGTATAGCACGCTTTTTACGACACACCCAGATACCAGGCGGACAGAAATTAGGGTTAATCTTGCTTGTGGGACGCATACGCCCATTTTCAGCCATGTTATGCTCCGAGGATCCATTGGATGATCCGTGCTTCTTGTCGTTAAAGCGAGCATTGTTTCGCAACGGCATTGGCGTGGTCACTTGACTGGTTGCGTTGATGACTATTTTGGCTGCATTATCCCCCCTGGTCGTATCAGGATCACTATCATGTTTGTCATCATAACAGGCTATGATTCCGGGGGGACATTCCTCAATGTCATAGGTGGATGGTACTTTCTGATGACCCACAGGGAAGTTGTGTACCAAATCAGCTACAAGCAAGATGGTTATGGTGACTTTGATTAGAAACATGTCGTGTCGTGTCAAGCTAAAAGAATTAAAGAAGAAGAAGAAAATAAATAAGTTTAGTTTCAGTATTAAACGTTTGGCACGAAATTTTTGCGTAACTAGTATAATCTTGTGCACGGCCCAGCGGTCTTTTATTATGGGGGAAAACTTTTTGCGATCGAGTTTTGCTATTTTCAGGAAGTCAGGTTTAATAGGAACGAGCGAACACTTTTTTTTTATACTATAAAACTACTTGCGTTTGAAAAGCGAGTGAAACAACAGACTCTTGAACAAGTTTATCAGTTTTAATTACTATATCAAAATTACATCTTATCCTAGTGTGGCTTACTGTTCCGGCATTATCTCCCGAGTTACTACAGGCATTTCCTCTTTCAAACCACGACCCAGTTGTTCAAAGTCCGATTAGCTCTAGTGACCCGGGTTTCTTTTTCTTTTTTCCAAAAGCACTTTCTCGGATAATTTTCTGCATTTCTTTGTTGAGCATCGGCAATCATCACTTACGTTTTGCCACTGCAAAGAAACTAGGTCGTTTTAACTTCGCAAAGACTTGTGGGACTGTAAGTAGGGACAGGAAAAAAACTGGCCAATAGCCGATCGGCGCGTCCCCAGTAGCGATCTCAGAAACAATAGCAGTTAAAAAGGTACTCCTTTCGTATACCTTGTATTGACAAACCTCAATACCTAATTTAGAACATTCCATTCCTTTAAACTACTGTAAATGCATTGTCTTTTAAAGTGATATAAATCACAAAACCAGGACCGGGTTGTTCAAACATGGAGTAAGGCTATCCAGTGGATAAATCACTATCCAGCAGATAAGTATTAAGGAAACCTGTTGTGCTACGCAGTTGATAAATATTTATCCAGCGGATAGCCTTTCCACCTTCTGAACAACTGGGGCCAGAACGTTTTCTTGCAAGTTTTTCACGACCATAAGATGCATCTGTTATGCCATTTGGACCTTTTTACAGACCAAGATGACTGATTTCCCAACCCCTTTATATACCTGAAGCCTAAAAACAGTACCCCTTTCGTGCGGAGCCTCCCCAAATAGGCCACCATGGGGAGTACCCACCGGGAAAAATCCACGGGGCAAAATGGTGCGTGGAGGCAATTACTAAACTCAATGGGACAAAAGATACTGATACGCCTTCCTAGTTATCTTTTATATACTTGCTGTTAATTTATCAACAGATTGGCCGGATGCGATGCCTCATTCTTAGCATTGAAAGCAATCCATGTACACGATAAGACACAAGGACTCTGTTACGTCTTTTTTCTAGTAATCTCCCTTTAGTTTTATAATTAGATGCTGTTATTTTATCAATTTCAACTTCCGGCCTGCACGCTGTAAATTTGGGGTGGGCGTTTTATGTTCTAGCAACCTGAGATACCCATCCAAAATCAGAAGCCACAGTTCTTTGATTGGCCGGATGCGATACCTCATTCTTAGCATTAAAAGCAATCCATATACACGATAAGACAGAAGGATATTATTACGTCGTCTTTCTAGTAATCTCTCTGTTATTTTATCAATGTCAACATCCTGGCGTTGCGCTGTATGCAAATGTTGAGGTGGGCGTTCTAGATTATAGCAACCCCCAACACCAATGCAAAATCAGTAAGTTTCACTTCTGAATTAATCTAGTCACACTTCTTAGCTGATGCAAACCAACCCTCATTCTTAGCATTAAAAGCAATCCAAGCTGGATTGGTGGCACGATTTCTCTTCCCTTGAACAGAAATTTCACGAGCTGTCCCAAGTAGCTCATGGCTTTGACAGTGTTGATGTGGGCTTTTCATAGTACCCTTGATCAATTCGATTTTAATGACCCGTCTTCTTGAACCCAAACCCGTGCGTTTTCTATTCCCTGTGCCTAACTATCGATCGGCTTAGTTTAGTTTAGTTTAGTTTATTAAGAAAAATTGAGAAAATACAAAATATGATGTACCACTGCTCGCAGTTAGCTATAGCTATTCGAGGCGAGCAGTGGCTTGACACTGAAAAATAGAGTCATTTTTCATCGGCAGCTTTGCGCATTACTATATGTATCATACTTAGATACCTAGTCTACTAAAGTGTACACTCTGGTAATTCAGCAGACATACTGTACATATCTCGGGGTATTGACTTCACATGACGGAACCACTAGGCGGTTCGACGAAAATATTGCAAGCTAGCTTGGACTATATCTTCGACTTTGGAGATTTAAAGAAAAACTTGACGGAAAGCAAACATGCAAGTTAGATATATGCTTCCTTGAGACTGACTTGACCATGATCGTTAACATAAGGTTCTTTTTCTATAGTCATTGTTTTTGCCGTTGCGTATTGGTTCCAACCACCTGTGTAGATGTAAACAAGGAAGCGCTGTTTTGATTGAACTGCCCATTAGCTTTTAGATATGCCGGAATTTCCAAGTTGACTTGTTCTTGCATTCTGTATGGCCAAGGCAGACTGAAGGTAGTTTTCTTAACTAAAGGAGGAACGTTATTGCAAGTTTTGTTATACATAATCCTGCCGTTTAAAATCAATTTTAACTTGGGTTTTTCCATCAGTTTCATTATTGCGCCAAAGAGAAATATGCCGAAGAACTTTTGGACAATGGATCAAGTTACTGGAGGTTTAAGTGAGTTGGACGGGATGAAAATAGCTCAAGAACGGTTTTCAGAATAGATGATGACTAATTTGTGTGAAAGGTGAACAGTTCTTTGGAGAGAAAAGGCTTCAAGTTTTAGGCGTTTTTACAAGGTGCGACAATCGATAGAGAATTGTAGTAAACTACTTAAACAGCTGCAAACAGGCAGCCAGGGAAGGTGATTCCCTATCGCAGTGAACATCGGATTACTTATAGCCGTTCTAATCGGTTAGCTGAAATATCGTACTATAAATTTCAGATCAACGTCCATTAAATTAAGTTGTATCGCTCCATACTTCTATAGTACTTAACTGGTAGCTGCAAACTATAGTTTTCAGAAGACGACAGACGGGGACTGACAATTTTCTCTTTGCATGCATCATCGGGTAGAAAATTTAAGTTATCTGCACTGACTATCAGGAACATATTACATATTGTTTAGGGTTATACTCTTCTTAGAATTTTGTCGATACCTAGACGCGAATCAGTTTGTCGTCAGGAAATGAATATGCACGATAGGATTTCTTTTGGTATGTGAGAGTGACGTAAACTCAAGTGAACACTTTGGATTCTAGGACGTTTCGTTAGAGAATTGATGCTAGTTTAGAAAAAAAATCGAAATTTTCTACCTTCGTCTCATGATCTAACCTTGCAAATCATAAGGATAAGGTATGATGCTGGCCAATGCTAAATCTGAAAATGTCAGGTACGATTTCCCTCCCCCCAGACTTCGACTACTCTGATACCACTATCCAAAGCTATATAAATGTTTAGCCCATTCAACAAAGAAAACCAATTTGCAATAGCTTCAGCATATTACATTCAGTAGAACATAACGAGATAGTATAAACTCAGGATTCCTCCCTCCGCCGTTCTTGGCCAGGCGACTTTACGAAGTTTTGCTTTTGCCAGTGCTCAGTCCTTCAGGGGGGGAGGGAGGGGGGGGATTGCAATGCAAGTATAGTTCCTAATGATAAAAACCAATCATTGAAAACATTTTTTATAATCTCTGCTGAATTCGATCAATAAACCCTGAATTGATTTTGGAGGATAAATTGCTCTTTATGCTCACTCACTTGGGTTAATTTTTGTCTTCTTGCGATGAGTAGTCACACTGTCTACAAGCGTATCAGTTTGAAGTCAGCAGAAGTGGGTTGAAATACTATCGATGCCTTCTCTCTTTTTTGAAAATAGGACAAGGTTTGTTAGAAAACCCTAGAACGCGCATTACAACGCCTCGTCCAGGAGAACGCAATTAACTACTTTCTCATTACGAAAAAGTTCCGAAAGGAGTATACCAAGGATATCACATTTACTAAATTAATAACAGCGACTCCTTTATGCATTAAAGCTTCATCTCTTATGCTGAAAATTCACGAATGTAGTCTGAAAAGAAACGTTAGGCGTTTCTTGGTAAAAAGATTAACCTGTGTTGCACGAGGGGTGTACGGGGAGGGAAGAGGGAGAAATAGTTCACCAATTGACACGTACACTATTGAAAAAAATCACAAACCTTTGCAAAATGACAAAATCCTTTTCCCCTGGATAGTCGAGAACAAGGAAACGGATTGCGTTGGTAAATAGACTGGGTCTAGGCACGGTATAGCATTCAAAAGAAAGTTCTGCTTGCTCCTGAATACTTTGCTGCTATCTTGCGCTGGTATGAAACACGACGATAATATCCCAAGCAAATATCATCACTTTAAGTTTTAAATCACGGGATCCAATAATTAGGCTAGACTCGGTCTAATTGACTGACTTGAAATCGATATTGTAAAGCAACAATAACGTTTCGAACTCTGGCAGCAAAGGTCAGTCAACCTGCTGTTTCCTCTGATTAAGCCTTATCATTGCTCCACGTAGAGCACGTTCACAGATAGCATGAGTATAAGTTGTAGTGTAATGTAGCTTAAGATCCGGCCCGAAGGAGGAAACGTTTTTTCGAAGTTCTCGCGCGTCCATCTAAGAAGGAAAAAGAGGCACAATATGGGGTTCTTGAACTCTCACGTCCCAGCTTGAACATTGACAAATCTATACCTCGTAGGCACGGAATGGTAAAAACATACAAAGAAAATAAAAAAAAGAGAGAAAATTCATTCCTTATAATTGGAGATCCATCCACCTTTACAAGTTGCAAAACTTGCAAGGATTGATATCTGAAATTAGCTGCTGCGATTTTTTTTTACTGTCTCGAGAAAATCAGACGTTTGGTAAACAAGACTTTTTTTCTAGTATTAAGGCATTTCTTTTAATAGAGCAAGGCAATCACGTGTTTTCTTACAAAAGAACTCTGTTTAGCACGTGGAAGAAAGGGTAAATTCTGGCGGATAGTGAAAAAAAAAAAAAAAAAAACTGACTTCCCAAAAGTCGAAAATGTAACCTCACTTGACAAACACGCCGCACGTGAAAAAGTGTGTGAGAGAAGCTCTGTCGCAACTCTTCCAGCATGTTGCGTAGCTTTTCTTTGACAGAAGGTGAACATATTTGAGGATTAATTTTCCTTTCTAACTTTGCACGACATCTGTTGCGTTTATGTCGTTGTGGTACAGTAATTGGCAATGATAACTGCTTAACCCAATCCTACTCCAAGCCAGACGGGTTTTTTTTATTAAATGGAATCCTGTGTTCTGATTGTTCTGATTGGCTACAGTAAGATAAGCCCATCATAATCATTATAAATGATCTGGAGATTTTTCTTAAGGATGAACTTGTTTAAGTTACAGTTAAGAATTAAGAAAAGTTTTGTTGCAAAAATGTCTTCTTTAGTCTATATTTCTATAAAACACGTGTCCATGATGTTTTTGTTTTCTAAAGGTAGAGTCGCACACGAACCAAAGGCTCATGCAAACGGCCGGAGCTTATCCCAGTTTTCCTAGCATGACGCATGCCTAGGAGTATTGCTACTCTGCCCTGGACGGGATGCTATGTCGCTGGTACCCATTTATACACCGGATGAAGAGAGACAAAGGGGAGTAAAGTTCCTTGTCTAAGAAAAGAACGCGACGGACGAGGCTTGAACCCCGGACCTCTAGATCCCAATTTCGAAGTGCTTTAAACCGCTTTGTCACACACGTGTTTTTTCTAAGAGCCGTCTTGGAAGGGACACTATAGAATGTTCCCTTAGTGTCCGTTTTAACCGGGATCCATTGTTCACGTTTCAATTAACCCCGCCTCAGACTAAAAAGACCACTGAAACTGGAACCCCGTTACTCAACCTCGTCCCCAGGGCTTTTCCCTCAAAAAATGGGTGGGGCCCGCCTATTTTTTGAGGGAAAAGCCCTGGGGACGAGGTTGCCCGTTACTGTGACCAGAGAGATAAAAAGGGAACTCATCAAGTGGCACATTTCCTACCTTACACGGGGTCGGATAGGTCTGCTGGATAAGGGTAACGAAGCCTCTGGGTCAAGTTATAATTAGAGAGCAATTCTTACACATGTTCGTTGAACAGAGGTGTCCGTCTTACACAAATTGTCATTCCAAACATATTTGGGAATCATAACCTTAAGCCAGTCACACATTAATCATCAAGAATTTGTTGGGACGCTTTTAATTTTGGACAAAAATTTGTCTGGAAATAAACCCGTCCGAAATTTTTCATGTCCGCGGAAGATTTATAGAACACGTATTAAGGCAAGGATTGCTAGGCTTAAGTAGAAGAGGGTCGAAAGGGATTAGCAAAACAGGAGCAGTAAAAAATAATCGGGCGGCCTGGATGAGATAAAGCAGCAAACATAAGAATGGAAATGAGGATTATTAAATGAGGATCATTACCAAAATCTAAAGAAATGGAAAACGAGGCTCTACTTATCTAACGTCCGAAATTTAGCCCGAGATCTATAAATCTCGACCTCGAGATCTATAGTCCATAAAATTGACCGTCCGAAATTATACTAGGCGGAAAAGTGTTGAGCTCTGCATGATAATAACCCGGAAGTCACGTTTTACCCTTTAAGTTCAAAGGATATCTACGAATCGGTTACGATCAAAATTCAAGGAAGAAGCTGGCTTTCTTTTGTGAAATATTGAACTTGAAATAAGCAAGTAATGCCTTATCGCACAGGCACCCCAAACTCATCACTTAAGCGAGCGCTTGTTAAAAATTAACAAAAAAATCACTAAAATTAAAAGGTCCTTTTAATGAAGGTTAAGACAGCATGGTAAAACCAACCCTAATCGCCTCAGAATTACACAAGGACACAAAATAGAGCTAGACTGCGAGCAGTCTCTTATTTTTCTTTGCAAAGTTTTATTTGCAAAGTTACGGCACGCGAAAGCTAAGCACGCGCGAGCGGCGAAGCCGCAAGCCGCGAAAATCGAGGGCGTAATAATAACGTTGTGGTTTGCAATTGCACTGGATAAGATAAGAACTTGACGGATTTTACGAGAAAAGGCGGACTGCAAGCAGTCTAAATAGAGCACAAGTAAGTGTATTTTATTTCGTTTCATTACAGCAAGCTAAGATAACGCGAGTTTTTTCGACTTTTTACTGTTCCCATACAAACACTATAAATCACTTCGTTACGCAACATTGCCAGACGAATCAATTTTCAACAAGCGCTCACTAAGTGAGTTTGGGATGCTTGTGCGTATAGTATCATGAGAGATGAATTCACTTTTTATCCTCATGTATCAGTAGAGCTAAGTTGCATCCTTCACAATATCCGAGAAAGCGTGATAACTGTACATAGTTTCTGCTGACTAATAAATGTAGACGTATAAAGGCTTAATTGGATGCAGAAACACGAGAATCATAATGTAAAACACATTGCCCAACAGATGGGTTTAAAACATGAGAATTAATTTGTCGATTGAAGAGTCGATAAACATGCTGCGGGTATGCATTTAGCATGAGGGCATAACACGGAAATGGATGGGATTACATATTGAGTGATTAAGGTATTTAAATAGTGCCAAAACATATACGAATACATTTGGTATCATGTCATTTATAAATGTAACTTTTTCCTTGGGTATATCACCGTGTAGATGTTCAAGCCCTGACGTACTTCACATATTTTAGTTGACACTTTCCTACCTACTTGACAGCAGTTGTTCGAGCGCAAAGAAGCCTGAGTATTAGACCCTCCTTAGGGGTTAGGGGAGAGGAAATTTTAGAGGGGGAGGGCAGGGGAGAGGGAAGAGAGAGAGAGAGAGAGAGAAGGGCCTGTTACAAAACCATTCAGTGAACCTTGTGACTAGGGCTAAAAGTTTCCCGGAATTTCTCAAAAAGTTGCTCAAAAAAAATCAAAAGTTGTGACGAAAGCTGACAAAGTTGCTCAACAGTTGGGCGAAAAAACGAAAACTTTTTTTGGTCTGATGCTAAAATATGAAAATTGTCCCATAAAAGTAAGATTTCTAAGCATTATCGTGCAATTTTGCGATGTAATCAGCTTTTCTAAATAACTTAGTCATCAATAAAAACCAAAAAAATAAAATGAGCCAATAAAATTGTTGAATTATCTTCTCCACCCGAGACACTCGAGTCAGTCGAGTGTGAATCTTCGTCCACCATTTTGAATTTTCTCTAAAAACCGCTGACCATGCAGCCCGGCTACTTCATGATCTGCCCCACGGGGGAGGATTTGCCTCCTTTTGCAGGAAACATTGTGAAATATGGAAGAAGGCCAATTTAAGCACTAAAAGCTGCTCCGACATCTCAGAATGAGAAGATAACTAGAGAAATTGCTCAGAATGCTCGAAACGAAAAGAAGTTGCTCGAAATACGAGAAGTTGCCAAAAAAAATTGCCGAGCAACTCATGTGGAAAGCCTTACTTGTGACACATCCAAAATCTTGATGTGACAGTCGGATAACACACAAGTTAGAAGGAACCTTTGAAAGGTCATTTGCTAACCTTTCGCGACCGCTTCCGCCGGGTCATGTACACTATCAACAGAAAAAAAATTAAAGCGCTATTTAAACGTAGCATGATACTTGTGGTCAGAACAAACTAATTACACTTGCATCTCCTCTCTTTCAAGCGGCCGCGCGGCTTCCTTTTGGTCATCCCGACGAGATTTAATTGTTCTCACCTCTATCAATCGCTTGATACTCTTAGTTTGACTCTATCTATGAAAATATGATGAAAGAAAACACTGTCCTAGATAGAAGACGACGACTAATTGTGGACCAGCAATGCTGCTTAGCTCTGCTTGGACCATCGCGTGTTTGCTTTACAACTCTCTCCTCCCCTCAGGGTTCCAGTTAGGTATTCCACATGACGTCACTAAAATTCAAACGACAAAACTATCGATCCTACTGAGATTTTACTTTTATGATGTATTAGAGCAGCTGAAAACTAATTTTCATACAGTTTTCGCTTCGAAAGGGTTCTTTATTTTGTGATAGAGTAAGCTTGAATTTCTAAGCTTTTGCGTGACGCGGAATT
The DNA here is from genome assembly GCF_958299795.1 of Porites lutea. Lineage (NCBI taxonomy): Eukaryota > Metazoa > Cnidaria > Anthozoa > Scleractinia > Poritidae > Porites > Porites lutea. Next base: position 21,327,764 of record NC_133205.1, on the reverse strand, counting down.
TACATGAAAGCCGAGGGAGCCACAGTTCATGTATAAGAAAAAGTATTACTTTAATGTTTATGAGTTCCTCGAGGAATAAATTCACGCTTTTGTAGCAAAACTCGGTAACAGATGTTTCTGTTGGTTTCCGTCTGCCACGTTGGTGCCCATCCGGATGAGCACCAGCATGGCGTCTCCAAATTTGGGTAAAACAGTCTCGTATTCGAAATATTCCTCTGATACTTAAATCTTGGCGAGGGTCTTTATATATTTACCTCCTTTCATTTCCCAGTTTCTGGACTTTATCTATTGGACGGGTTTGATTTTTATTTTTATCAATTTTAAATAGCCTGACACTGAAAACCAGCAACAGAAAAATTAAAAATTGGCAGTCCCCGCGCGCTTTCTTTTCTCTCTCTCCCCAGCTTCCGTATGACACAAAGAAGCCTCTAGGAAGGAAAGAGGTATCAGAATGAAAGTGGTGTTTCTACTTTGACGAACCGCTCTGTAGACTACGCGTAGTCCCCATTTTTCCTCAGGGATAGTAGAGAGAGCGAAACGCGAGCGCGCCTGAAAATCACCCCACGCCGCGTGTCGCCTTTTCTCTCGTGGGTGATTTTCAGGTGCGCTCTATTATCCCTGAGGAAAAATGGGGACAATGCGTAGTTTAACCGCTCTGTTGAGCGGCCCATCTCCAGTTAAGACAATTAATAATCGGCGGCCACTTGAAGGTACCCTGAGGGTGGCCAACTAAAGGAGGCCGCTGAAGGTATGTAGTAATAAAAATAATGATAAAGCGTTGGACAAACAATGAGTAAAACTCAGTTTGTTTGGGTACCCATGGTAACACTTTGATTCCTCGCCCCCCCTTGCCGCCTCCCTGTGTCATCCCACATGTGATGATAGTTCCAAAATAGAAACGTTTATTGTTGCAACAGCGATGCGAGGTCATTTGTACCTTTGTGTAAAACCACCTGCTGAGAGCACGTATCATATATTTTCACCATAATAGCGAAAAATGAAGCCCATTTGCCGTCTTCCGAATCTTGTTTGCACTTTGGCCTTTGCGGAGCACTCAAACAAACTAATTAAAACAAATTAATAGGGAACGTTTTAAACCCAGTTTCCGACTGATGGCTTATCTCCAGGAAAGTAAAGAACTCGGATCTCTGCAAACTATTTTATAATGATAATAAAACTGTAATAAAAAAACATTCTTTCACTTATTACTGACTACAAATCAGCCACTTCGGCATAAATGAATTTGTATGCTCGGAGTCGACTGGTGCATGTAATTGACCTTATAATTGAAATTATGTTTCCAGGAAATCCGGCCTGACAAGTAAAACCACATCAGCAATTTGCTAGGCTAACAGAATGTCTCAAAAAGAAAGGCCGGGTGGCAAAAACGGTAGGGCGATAAGTGTTTCTCTGCCAAACAATATTATCTTTCCCGTTCGTTGTTTTTGTTATTTTGTAGGTCTAGCTTTTATTGAACCTTTATACGAGATCCAATTGTTGTAATCTGCATTCTTTGTTTTTTACAACCTAAAATCGTATGTTTTGCCCTTGATTTTCATTAAAGCACTTCAAATCTGGAAGAAAACTTTGGGCGGACAAATTGATGACTGGCATTATTTGCTAAACATAGTTCATTTGAATAGTCACATCAATTTAAATGAAGAGTTTAGCAAATCGCCGCATTTTTGTGGGAAGATGTCATCTGCTCATTTGAATCAAACATGCTTCATAATTTCTGTGATAAAGGCTGATAGAAACTTTTTTCAACACCGAATCTGACCGAATTGCAACATGAATTTCACCTATAAATTCAAAAGAATCACCTGAAGGAATACAGTACTTACAATTTCGTCACGTCTTGGAAAAACAGGTACCGTGCAGAGTGTTAGCGATCCACCACCAACTGTCCTCCTATATCAATTGCTTTGCCCGGTACTGCACTCCACACAAACGGTATTAAATCGTTGTGTTGCCTGTAACGTGTGCAGTCCAGTATTGTTTGCAAGTCACGTGTTTTTTATGAAGCCCAACGGAAGCCCAAACCCCCCGCTGCATGATTGCCTTGCGTGTGCGGAACCGGACAGGGGGGAGAGGGTTGGGGGGGGAAGGAGGGAGAGGTGTAGGATAAGCTGGGCTCACTGAACCGAAGCTATGATTTGGGGCAAAGGTATGAATATTCGTGCAGAGCGCTATCACCCGAGAATGGACAATATACTGTGGCTTGATTCCATGACGCTTGCACTAATGAACACTATGAAACCTTAAAGTTGTCTCCTGGGGGGGGGGGGGGGGGGGGGGGGGCTCTTGGGTATTTCTGGTTAGGGTGTGACACCCTTTTTCAGACCAGAAAATGTCATTCTCCACACTCGTTTTCAGACCTACCCTGCTAGCAGAGGTTTCTCTCTTGCATGGCTCTTATCGATTAAGAAGTCGTTCGCGCCGCTTGTCAGTCTCGTAGTTGGTTTGTACCAGGAGAGGCGCACAAAGCAAACCAACTACGCGACCGACAAGGGACGGCGAACGATTTCGTGAACGGTAACAGCCGTGCAAGAGAGAAACCTCGGTCCTATCCTCTAAAATCCACATATGTTTTCAGACCTGGTGTAGGCCTTAGAACGCCAACAAAAAGATTTCTTAAAATCCATTTCGAATTCGCATTACTACTTTCCTTCTTATTCATTTGAAACTGAAAGGACAAATAGACGTTTCATACACTCTGGTAGTTCCCTCGAAAGAGAGACACCCAACGACTGTTTTCTGTGTTCGGAGAAGCAAATATTGCCTAGAATTTTCTATTACTTAAGGACAGCTACAAACTTCTAGATGACCGTTCCATTCATGTACATTTTTCACAATTATAAATTCCTACGATTTTCTGAAGTTTAACTTTCCGTTTTATTACCCAGGATAGGCTATTTTTTGTAGAATAAAAGGAAAGCTAACAGATAGGCTATTTTTTGTAGAATAAAAGGAAAGCTAACATTAAATTTTTGTATTAATTGAAAATGTGATGGAGAGAAGAATCAGGAAAATTCTTACTTTCGTAATACGTCATCTAAAATTTTCGGGAAAATAATACTGAAGACGTTGTAATTTCGAAAGACCCAATTTTAAATAGGATGACCGAATAGATAAAAATTTTATAGCGCCACTAATAATACATTTATAGATATCTAAAAAGAGTTTTCAATGAATTTGGGAGAAAAGCTTTGTTGGGTGCCCCTTTCGAAAACCGTACCCGATTCCAGACCAAAATGGGCAAAGTCGACATCCGTTCTCAGAACAAAAACAGGGTGGAAAAACCATACCCTTTAGGGCGTGCGGTACATACCTAAATGGCTTATACAGGGGTACCCCCCGGAGTCCTCAGAACCCAGTAGGAGTAAGAGACCTTCACCCTTGGCTACTTTACTGATTTTGAAACATTTTTCGGACTTTAAACCAGCTGAGCCAAAACTCGTGAAATTCATTAAGAATTAGACTCTCAGCTGTTGATCGGAAATTGCTCAACGAAAAGATAATAAAAGGTAAAGAGTGTAAGATTGCACAGATTTTTCTAGATCTTTTTGTAATTTTCTTTCTGCTTCTGCCAATAAAGTAGTCTCCTTTGCAGCCACGTATAGCACTATATAACTTTAACTAAGGCACATTGGTAGACTAATACACTGTACAAATTTTTGAAAGACCACAATTTTTTTCTATAAAAATATATTTTATAAGAATATAGAGGCTAAAATTTGCGAAAGTTGAAGAGTATTTTAAGAATAAACCCCAGGCAGAGGTTTTGAAAAGGATATAATTTTGTGTGTTCAAAAACTGTAAATACAATACAATTATATGTTTTCAACTCATTCCATTCTCTTAACGACAAAACTTGCCAACGAGACGAAAAAACCTGCGCTAACTATAATTGATACCCCAATACAGTCTAAAACGAAAATGTCATAAGCTATAATTTGAGAATAATACAAGAATATTTTCTGCCTAAAATCGGCAGAAAAATAAGAATCTTCAGCCTGGGCCGGAAAAAACAACATTCTTATTTAAAAAAGAGTGTAGTGGTATCTTATAAATATTGCTGGTTTTCAAATGACGGAATCAAAATTTAACACTAAAGAATTATCGATCTGGTCCTGAGTTTTTACTTTCATGAAGTATTAGAGCAGCGGGGTGTAGCGTGAGATTTTGATGGTTGCGCACGCGGGGAAAAATAGTGGCGCCGAAGTCGACCCAACCTAGGGGATCTGGGGACATGTTCCCCTAGTAAATTTTTAAATTTAGGATCTCGGTACTCTCTCCCCAATCCCCCTCCCTTTTTCCTTTCCTCCCTATCCCCTACCCCATTTCGACGCCTGCAGGCTAGGGTCTCGGAAATGCCATTTCCAGGGCTTTCCGCAGGACATTTTCACTAAATTAATGGGCAGGAAAATGCAGTAGTTAAGTTGTTTCTTTTACCCATCTCTAGTGTTGTCGGGAAAGGTACAGTATTTACGGCAAAAAAGGCCAATGACGCCATCAGAATAGTATGGAATAATAAAGAAATATTAACACAAAGACACCGATACAGCACGAAAAATGTATCAGTCAAATCCCTATTTAATGATTAAAAAAGGCTTTTTCAGGAAATAAAAAATATGCTGTTTTTTCATATTTCAGCTGTCCACGTGTGCATGGGCGTATGTTCGTATATCGACGCTACGCTCTTGGCTAAAAGCTAGTACTTACATGCACAAATTTTCACTTCGAATACGCTCTTCGTTTTGTGATACGGTACGCTTGAATTTCTAAGCTTTTGTGTGACGCTGCATTTACAAATTAGAGGGGTCGAGAGCCCCCCGGCTGTTATGTAGGTTGAAAAAGTGATATATTTTGGGGGGTTTGGCTATCTAAACAGTCATTGTATTAAAAAAGGAGTACTTTAATGTTTATTAGTTCCTTAAGAGATGAATTCAAGTTTTCGTAACAATACTCAGTGACAGGTGTTCGCGTTGGTTCCTGACCTCCATTTTGGTGCCCAGTAAAAAAATTGACGCTGTTCGCGAGTTAGTTAAAGTCTTATTGGCTTAGCACAGCAAGGCGGTAAGTCAGGTTCTTGCAAATGCTAGTATTATTTATAACCAACTCGACGGGGTTGTCTGAGAAAAGCGCAACGTAGACTCAACAATCACGAAAGGTAATCTGGGTTATGACAAGAGCCATGGCTCTTGGTTATGATTAATGAATTTTAACAAGACAGTTGAATAACCGAATTATAACGAAATCGGCGATGCCTGGGTCAGGTTACATAAAACCTTCTTAAACTTTTGTTCCGGAACAATAACCTTCTGTTTTGAAATAATAGTTACGAGTCCCCTTAATCTTAAGATGCTTTTTGCAACCCGACTCTGCTCCATACACAGTAACGATCTTTGGCTATGTTCACTCTAAACTGGACAGCTTTTCGTACCAGCACGAAAAGCTATCAAGTATGGTGTGAACAGCAATGACCCAGAACTAGAACAAGTCGTTCACACACATCGAACATCGTACCGGCGCGGTTGGCTGAGAGGGTTTGCTGAACTAAAATCCCAGTCCTCACTCCTGAATATTAACTTCCGTCTCAGTGGACTTCAGTCTTATTCACTTCCGCTACTGTCCGAATACCTGTTCACTACACCAAAGTGTGGCGCAGAACCTATCCTTTATGTGACGCTTCACTTTTGAGATCAGCGCGGGTTTTTTTGGGATTTTTGTTAATTAATATCATAACGATGGTTGATTACCAATGAAACTAAACAATAACACCTTCGTCACGGGCAACACTAGAGTCGTTTGCTTTCAAGAAAGAACATTTGGCAAACATTTCACTCAAATATCAGTTTATGCTTGAGGGGGCAAGAAACATAGTTTATGAGGTGAGTCATTCGAGTACGTTCCTTTTAGCTGTGGTACTGGGCAAACGCATGCACACGACATTCCGTGCCGTTTTCTTGGCAGACGTCTCTGAATTGCTGAAGTACCCACAATACCTCTCAGGTTTGTCGCGTGGACTTTTACGCTCTTTTCCTGAAAACCTTCCTCGAAATATCTTTTCTTCACTCTTTGCTTCCCAGAGGTTTCAAGTTGTTTTCTAAAAGTAAAGATATAAAAAAGACACCGTTATGACGACATCATAATGGGATTTTATAGCAAGGCATTTGATAATGGTTTGCAGGCCAAGGCGACAGGTTCCAAGGCCTATCTTATTTCCAGCCAATCAGAATTTAGGGCGTTCCGGACTATATCGTTCTTAAGCGCGCTTGTCCATGCCCTCGCCCCTTTCGATCGCTCACCATCACGTTGTTCACATCGCTGGTTTGAACCAATTTTCAGCATTTTCCAAAAGATAAAAAAACATTAAAATATTTATCATTCGAAGCTCTCCTTGCGACCATTCTAGTGGCTCTAGTTACGAACACATTTGTGAGAGCCCGTTTGGACTTAACACCCGGGTAAATCACGTCTGCAACACAAAATCTCATGGCTTTTTAGCTGTCGTCACACTATATTTGGTAGAAGCGCTTTTTTAGGAATAGCGTGTTTTCTGTCTTGCCCACCAAAATAAGAGACAACTCGCAGAGTGCTGTTGTATAGCATTATCTAAATCGTCCAGATGCAATGATTCAGTGCGAACCTGGAGGACATCCTGAAGGAAATAGAGAGAATTATAGTGACGTCATACCGCAAACTACAAACATGAATTTGAACCACGTGACCAAGTTTTTTCTGAACTTGTCTTTAGTTGTTAATTATAACTATACAAGGAAGTCAGTACGTTTACGCCAGTTTTATTCTATATTTTGGGAATTTTTCATCTTGAATCTGACGTTTGCCGTTTGCCGTAAACGCGACGCTAAACCTCTCTAATATCCGTTTGGAATGTTAGGGCAAATATAACAGTCATGTATAGCATGCAAGTATTATAAGCATAAGAGGACTCTATTAATTCCATAGTCTACAAGGGAGGCCTACGTTAATCAGAATTGTTTTAGCCTGTTCCAGGCGTTCAAATTGTGGGGATGGCCCAAAAAAATGTGAGAAAGAAAAACATCTGATCCGCCTGGAACAGGCTGATCTTGTTTGTTACCTTAATTTGCTCTCAATTTACGGGTACGTGCGTCATTCCCAGTTCCTCACTGTAACGCTTTGCCCGGTCACACGTGAGTTCTGAGCATTGCATACTTGTGCACACTTGCTGAAAATGTTGAAAATTTTTAAGCGACCTGCCTCGAATAAGCGCCCACTCTCAAAGTCCAAAAATTTAATAAGCGCCCATGACGGTTAATCGAATAAATACGGTACCTTAATAAATTGTTGTTGTTGTTGTTTTTAGATAGCACTGCACTGCAACATGACACCCGGGACATGACATAACACTTCTGACTGTGTAATACTGTACTCTAAAACCGAAATTGCTAAAGACAAAATCGAGTTTGTATGTGCTTCCCGAGCGGGGGGGGGGGGGGGGGGGGGTGCGAGCGGTTTCGCATATAAAAGGGGTGGGGATTCTCGTCGTCTCGCCTAAGGGTGTAAATTTCGGATTTTGGTCTCACCTAGGGTGTTCTGGGCAAAACGCCATCATATTTAGCCGTGAAGGTCTCGTTTAGGGTTGTACGCGAAAAAAAATATAGGAATATATACTTGATATGTATATTTTTCATTTGTTTTATTTACTCCATTCATATAATCCAAGTTTTCTCATTTGCCTGTGTTTTAACATGGTCTCTTTTAGGGGTCAAAAAAAGCTTGGAGCACGCCCAGATCGGTCTCCTTTAGGGGGTTTAATTCAAATTTCCGACGAGCATCCCCACCCCTTTCATATGCGGAGTCCCCCCCGATGTGCTTCTTGCAAGCCTGTAGCTGAATTCAGTCTAAGCTGAAAAGTACACTAACATTAACACAACCCGAAATCGTATAAGTTTGTTATGTTTGGTCGTGCAGCCGGGCAGGTACCATACAGTACCGTTTTTATAAAATAACTAAGATAGTACGCTCGTTGTGATTGGTTAAAAACCTATGGTTTATTGTGCCGGTAAACTCATAGAAAATATGAGAAATATTTATAAAAGCAATAGACCACACTTTCTATGAGTTTACCTGCGTGATAATCCACTTGGGATGTTGGGGGAACACTCGAAAAGCTTGTAAATCACTCGTCTTTGAATTAGGGCTCGTGATTTACAAGCTTTTTTCGTTTTCTCCCAGCATCCCGCGTGGGTTATCACACAGGTAAACCTATAGAAAGTGTGGTATATTGTTTAAATATCCTGTAGTAGCGTAATAAGAGTTGCCCTCGCCCTTGAAAAGAAAAAAACTGAGCATCCTTTGCCTCTATAAAAATGATAACCGATGAGACTTTAATGAACTGCTTTGACGTCCTCCTATCCATACATTTCTTAGTAAAATGTCAAATTATTGTTACCCACAGTAATGACACCGCCGTTGTGAAATGAATAGAATCACTCATCCGTACAGGTTTTTCCATGTTTTTAACATTATCTTGGCACACGTCAATAATTTTCAGGATATGTATTATCGAAAACAAGCTGGATTTTGTTTCCTTTGACGGTAAAAATCTGAGTCACAGCAGGGACCAGGAATTTGTGACATCATTATTGCAAAGCGATCACATAGCGTGACATTTCCCCTTCAACGGATATCGGCAATTCCGTCAATTGCACATGACCAGATGACCTTGAATGTCCTACTTGAACTTGACCTAGTGTTGATCGAATAGTTGCCTTTGCATGCCCTCATCGACCCCCAGAACGCCCCTAATGAGGAAACCCCAAGGGGAGTAGCCAGGGGAGTACAAGGTCACGCCCTGAGGTAGTAGAAAGGTGACGGCAATGAAGAAATTGAAGATGATTCTTTTCACGTTTTCTGACTCATCCGTGATACAATAGTGAGCTTAAGCAGCGACGTTTTTGAGCGACGGACGTCAACCGGAAGTGGACTTTTTGCATCATTGGGGAGCGGTTTGGTTGAAACTCTCGGGTAAATCGTCTTTAAAAGAGAAAAGAAACTCAGCAATACAAGTTTGTTAGCGTCAAGGCATATAAAAAGGGAGAAGGCCTCACTTCCGGTTGACGTGCGTCGCTCAAAAACGTCTTTGCTTAAGGTCCCTAATAAAGCATATCATGGGCACATAAAGAGATCACGAACAGAACTCAAATCGCCTCAGGCACACAAATGATAACTCTTTTTAGCAGTTCCGATACAAACGTTTGTACAGTACTAAAAGCGTACGGTGAAGTATTACTGTGTGGTGATTAGGACATATTAGAAACTGCAAAACCGCAAAAATGCGTAGGACCAAAGCAAACTCTCTTTTCGGGAATTTTCTTTCTACTTAAAACAGGAAACCACGCTAAATACTTAATCCTAATAATCCTTAAAATGTTGGTTAAAAATCGACAACTTGTAGCTAAAAAGGAGAAAAACCGCAAAACACAAAAGACACTCACACAAAAAGCTACGCAGGTTTTCAGATCTTTTCAAGAGAAAACCAGGGCGAGAAATTATCCCCAAAATGACCAAATCCGACAAAACGCTAGTGATGATCCTCGGAGAGAGGGCTTTATTCGCAGGCTAAATAGTTCTTGCAGGTTTTTTTCTTTATTGCAGTGTGCCTCTAAGCGACTGAAGTAACCCAGTAACATGACATTCTCGAAAGGGGCAATTTCAGTTTTTCATTTCTGTTGCTGTAGTCACAGTGTATGTCTCAGTAAAACATGCTATTTATGTTCATCGTATATTGACCTAGCAAGGACAACCACTGATCCGACTCAAATCGCAGACGTTCGAGCCATAGCTAACGTGGCACGCTTGGCCTGAATCGCTCAAGAGGAAAATAAAAACAGTCGACCGCAACATTGTCGCTCAAAAAAGTTAACTGTATATATGGGCAAGTCTTCCCGAGGGCGTGCCGTTTGCTGTTTTCTCGTTCACTGTTTGTTTCGGTTCTTTTTCAGCTAGAATTTGTTTTGGGAATTTTTAGTTAAGCCGACAGGCTCTCTTTTCGCTCATTCCTTTGTTTTTTTTTCTGGCCCTTTCCATATCATACTAATTTATTTGGATTCTTTTCACGTACTTGTACGACTATCCCGCCCGTGGATAAATATTTGTTTTACATAGGTTGGTCCGAAATTGTTGTTTCGGATATTTTAAAATTCAAACGTTTTCAAAGTTGACGTTGGACTTAGGAGTGTAAAGTTGATGAAGTTCAAAACACGAGATGCAAGTTTTAGAATGCGAACTGTCAACTTATCAAACCACTTTTCCTTCATCCAATAATCTAATTCTAGACTTTTTTTGGCCAGATAATTACAGCGCTAAAACACAACATGCGACACTCCGTGAAGAGAGCAGTACGCTTGCTTTCTTTCTTGTTGAACAATTAGCCGTTTAACACTTCCTCTTTGTCATCGCACGAAACCACCAAAATCACGAATTTTCCGGCAATTTTTGTTTTTGGGAACTTGTTAAGTTTCAATGACAACCTTTTGCGAAAGAAATCATAATACTTATCTGTTGAAGTTAGCCACTGGATTACTTAGACTAACGTTTACAAAAAAAAAAGAAATTTAACATTCACTTTTAAAAAGCTTTGTAAGGTAAATATGCTTAAGCAAAAGGTGACTAAGTTGGGATTGCGAAAGTTAGATTTACCCGTAAGCGAAAAATAAAACCGGTCTCTAATTGGTCACAGCATGAATAATAATATTGGCTCGGGTTTCTGAGTGGCAAGTGGCACATACCCAGCAAAGATCAAAGTAACTCTCGGAGTATGGTGTGTGTGTGTGTATGACTGTGTGTTTGGGGGGGGGGGGGGGGGGGGGAAGAGGGAGGGTCAATGCACCTCAGAAAAGAAATATCTCAAGTAAAGCATGTGAAATGAACACAAATAACACAGATCAAACCAAGTTTCTTGCGCTCCTTTAATCCAACGTTTTAACCCAAGGGTTCGACTTGGAAACAAATAAATTGACATAAATGCTATAAATACAATGAATAAATTCCCTAATCCCTTAAACAGAGGCTTTTAAAACAAGCTTAAATATATCTTTTTCCTAACTGAAGTAATTCAAAAATCTAATACTAACGAATAAGTTATGATGAAACATTGTAACAGCATGCTTGTAGCCGAACTAGAATTCCAGTTTCCTTGTTTAACGATCATTTGTTTTTCACTTCGTCAAAATGTCTTAGAGAGTCGATCGATATCTATGGTGCTTAACACACCCAAATTCCGGGGGGACACTTTCTTGCTGATCTCTGTACTCGATTGGGCTTTTTCATCCTTTTCTGCAGTGTACGTTTCTTTTTGCAAACCCAGATCCCGGGGGGACATTTTTTCCCATTTGTTTCATTCAGTTCATCACTGGCATCCGCTGTGCTGTTTGCAGAAGGCTTGACTTGCGCAGACTGCACTCTCTCGACCGAGATCTGCTTTCCTTCTGCCTGAAGTCCTGCATCTAAGTTTCCACTTCCCTTGCTTTCTCCATTTAGCGTAGCACAGGTCCATATTCCGGGGGGACAAGCAGCAGCTGACATCGGATTGTTTAGTGGGACTGCTTGGGCGATGGTTTTTTCGGGATGGATGTCCATGCTGTCATGATTCTGAAAGAGGCACGTCCAGATACCGGGAGGACAGGCTAAACGTTTGAGTCTCTCCAATGGACTGCTGCTACTCAGATTAACGCCAAGCATTACGAAGAAGACTATTCTAACCAAGTGTGATGCATTCATCTGTGTATGATAAGGACAACATGGATTAGCAATCGGATTATTTACCACTTTCATGAAAACACTCTAAAGGTGGAAATGGAATCTTATGGAATTACGGTTGAAGATTCTGGAACGAGCTGAAAAAAAACTTACTCCATAAGCGTGCGCGCCGAGCACTTTCCATGCACGTTAGCGCGCGTGACATCTTAAACTGTACGCATTTCCTGTTTTTGCACTGGGGAGGGTGGTTGCTGAAACAAGCTACATTTATCAGCGGAAATGAACCCAAAATACATATGCTTCACTTCCTTATCGTATCTTTAAGGTTTTTTTTCTACGTTGTTTTGTCTTCCTCTGATTTCATTATTTTACTCCAAAACGTGACCAAAGGAAAATTAAAAAATCCTTAAACATAAGAACTGTTTAAGGGTTTTACCATTTTTTTTTTACTTGAACGTAAGTTAAGGATTTCCTCCACGGATACAAAGGATCAAGGACTAAAAACAGTCTTACTAGGTGAACAACTCGAAGGAAATCAGTGAAAAAGGAGAAAAAAAATAGTGCCAGAAACTACGTAAACATTCATATCATTTTTGTTCGGATCACCAGTGAAACAAACAAAAAAGAACGATGTAATATAAATACAACCATGGAGCATAAGAAATTAATTGTGAACGACAAAAGCACAGCTTCGTGTCAAACATATATGTATCCTAAGCATTAGATCAAACGTTACAAACAATAACAATCAACTCATAACAAAACTGTAAGGCTAACAAGTTTTCAGAGACCACAATTTCAATCAGTTTCAATCTTATCAGTTTGTCAATCCGTGTCTCCTTTGTATTTTTGTGTTATTTTCATTTTGTTTTCATGTTTTAAGCAATTGCTTAAATGTTTCACTCGGTTTGGTGATTGTTCCCCCTGTTTGAATTTTGATAAATTTCGTGACATGCGCAGCTCTTTTGGTGAGCAGAGGAACATGATATACCCAAGAGAGACTGCGGGCGCAAGGCGAACTGAGAAATTTGGATGATTAATTGTTTTTAACGTCTTCTCCAAAAGCACAAAAACTGAATAGTCCATTTTTAGATATAATACCAAATAAAAAGGTAACTGAACCATCTCAAAAATGACTTCCTGACTTAGAAATTGATCATTCACGTATCCAGAGACATTTATCAAGAAAGTTAAATGTCGATTATGACGAGAGGAATATGATATTAAACATTTTGATTTTGTAAGTTTAACTGCAACTCCACATATCCACAGAGCCTGGGAGCGAAATAATCCTTATTCAGGCCTATTATATTAGTTAGTGAATGTATGGCTGCACGTAAAGCATCAAATTTTTTGGAGCAGCACGAACATGATCTCTAAGCGGGAGGCCGGGTGGAAGTAAAACACTAAGAGAGTCGCACTGGGAGCCGAATGATTCCAGCGCTAAGAGTCCACAAAATTCCAGACTGGAACGTACCATCCTGAGAAAGTCGGTGGCAGGGATTTTCCGCCGAAAACGCTAAGAAATGAATGCGTTAAATTTTGGAGGTGTTCATATTATCAAAAAACTAAAACTATCCCCACTTGAGATGGGACCGCCATCTCCACTTAGTCACTCAATCGGGCCACGTGGCTGGCAAAGGCTCGTATCCTTCCTTCTCCGCTATTTTAAGTTTTTCACTTCCCGCCCTGCAAACTAGCACTAAATCATTTTAGACTATCTAAAGGACAATTTTCTTGGATTCAGTGTAGACAAACTCCCCCCGGTGATCCTTGTGTGTGTGTGTGTTTTTAATCAATATAAAATCTTAAAAGTTTTCAGCTACCTCGGTGGATTGTGGCTGTAAGAATGTTTATTCAGTAGCTATCTTGGGATCACTGTTCATTCCGATTTCAAAGAATAATTTTTAAATATTCTGACTTGTTTTATATATTAAAGTTCTAGCGACAGAAAATGTACTCAGGTAGGAATTTTTTTAAATTCTGACAATGTATTCAAACCGAAAGCGCGCAGACGTGAATCGAATGAGATGAAACGTGACTCAACTGACCTAAGTAAAATGTAGTTTTTATTTATAATCTTGAGAGGCCAGTCCCTCGTGTACAACCTGTTTTTGGAGTGACTTCTTCTCACGATTTATAGCATCACTGTAGCATGACATCACTTTTTTTTCCGACTCGCGCGGTTCCCACGTGGAACATCGATCAAGAACGCGAATCTCATGTCAACGCTTCCCGGAATTAAATCTTCTTAGTGTTAACACGAGCCGCTTTAAAAAACACGTCACCGTTGTTTTTGCTCCTGCACTGGACCGAGTAGCACGTCTTGTAACTGTATGCGAAAAGGACAAAGTACAAAACAGCACGTGTTGTTTCCGCATTGCATAATACCATGACAAACGTCTTTCGTGTTAGGTGGTGTAACACCTTTGACACCTTTTACCCGCTGTAAAGAATGATTCGAGTTTGCTTCATTCTGCTATGTCAGCAATATTACGTCAAATCTTCAGTTTCAAGTTTTTCTCGTTCAATTTACTCCCACCGTATCGGCTGTCATGCTGAGCCCCAGTTTGGTTATTTTTGTTTTTCTGTCAAGCACACCCATAACCTGTTAAAACTGTCTAGCATTATACTAATCATTGTTCTCGAATCTAGAGGGGGCAAGTTTGTGATTTTTTTTAGCATATTTTTATTGCTATATTTTTTACTTGATTTCCTCAGATATTCTGTAAGATCTGCGCTAATATCCTATTCAGAATAATCGGTATTGACTAAAAATGAAACTTAAATAACCAGCTACTCAATAAGGGCCATGGAATTGATTAGTTTAATATCGGTTTAAATGAACGGTGGTTAAAGTACATATGTATTTTACAATATATATATAACAACTGCCATGTGCCATATGTCGATTTTCTCCGAAGTTATCTCTAGAAATACCTTTCTGTAAAATCTACCGAATTGAATTTGGACAACTTAACCTTCGCCTTTTGAGCTAGAAAAAAAAAAACTTTTTTGCTTTTTTAAAACCGCTTTCACCTACTTTGTATTTCAAGTAAGCAGTTGACGGCCTTTTCAATTTGTGGGCAATAGCTTTTTACGGCGAGAGAAACTTCAAATTGATTTAGCAGTTAATTGACCTTGTCTCTTCTCAATACACTTAAACTGACTGTGAAAGACACGCTTGTTCTAGAATTTAAAGAAGACACAAAATTGAAGGTTTTGGTTCAAACTGCTCCTACCGGCTTTCAATTTACGCAATCAATAATCAGCCACAAAATAATTGCAGCAGTAGTAGTTAATTGAACTGACCTCGAAATTAATGTTCCTCTTTACTTTGATGGGAAAATCCCTTTGCTGTCTTCAGGTCCAACGATCTTCTTGTGTTGAGTTATTGCCGGTTAATATATACTGATCTGGATCGGACCTCCCCTATTAAATAGTCATGAGACCCTTGCGAAATTCTAGAGTTGCGTACTAGATTTCCGGAGATACTTAAGTGTTAGTTTGCATTTTATTTTCAAATCCTGCCTGAGAGCTAGATTTCATCGTACGCAAACAAATTTTAAGAGTGTTTGCTGATCCTTATACCTTTTGTTTTCTTAGGAATTAAATTTCCGGAACCTTTTCTTAGCCTTGCAAAAAGCGCCTGATCTTTAGCACACAATTATAATAGCAGTGATGATAGATCAAGATTCGCAAAAGACAACCTGTCGTTTCTCTTTATAAACTTCTTTTTCTTTTGAGGTCCTTCATGGTTGTACGTGCAAGAAATAGATGTTTCTCTACTCTGGAAGACACGTAATAGCTAAACATAAACAGCCATATTACAGCTTTCAAAAAGAGTAGAAGTATTAATGCAAGAATTTCTCTTAACTTTGAAGATAAGTATCAGTAATTCCGTGATCGAAAGGATAAAATTAATCCGACTGCCGGTTTTTGCACGAAATCATAAACAGGAATACGTCCAAAAATAAGTCTGATTTGTGACTGAAAAGACAGGCTTTGTGGTCATACAGCAGAATGAAAGACACTTTGATACTTGATTTCTATTTTTTTTCTTTTTCCCGCTCAGAGAAAAATATCGTGGAGAGTCGCATCCGCCCCTCTGATAAATAAGTTCTCTCTACTGTGGTCCCTTGTTCGAGACATTACAAAGGTTAGTTAGCTTGGGTGTTTTGGCGTGTGCCATGCCACTCCAAAGGGAATTAAAGGTTGAGTCCGATAAACTGCGCAAACTAACCGTATTTTGTCAGTTGTAGCTGATGAATATGGCACCAGTGCTATGTTTTTAAGTGAAATTTGGTAGGAAACGAGAATTAAAAGCAATAGAACTATAAAATAATAATAATAATAATAATAATAATAATAATAATAATAAAAATGAACAAGAACTCATTGAGGGACGTTTTTATGACCTCTGTTACCAAAAGGTAGACTGTTACTAATACCACGTTTTGATTTTGTGCCAAAAATTTGAATTTTGCTCAAGTGGTAAATCTTGAGTCGACTTGACACTGTTTGATTGGCTCTGCAGATTCGAGTCCCGTCCAGAAAGGGTTAACAAAGAGCAACTTGATTGCAAGGTTAAGACACAACAAGAAAGACATTTAATTCCAATTTACCTCCGAAAATATGCTAACTTTTCCGCGATACTTGTTTGAACTTAATGAAAAGCTTAAGATTAGTTGAGAAGTCCCAGCTAACCCTTTAGTCTCTACACATGTCTACTGTGACGCAAGGCCTATGGGAACATAACCTTCGTATAGTTTTCAACTGAAGAACTTTAAGTTGCAAAGTTCCCGCGCAGTACAATGGAACCAGGTTTAAAGAGATGCGTTGAGATGCAAGAAAGAGATGCATTTTATAATCTGTGTACCACATTAATATTTAGTTTCAGGCGATACTTCGTAGGTGCTTGCTCAAATCAACAGTTTCAGTTATCTTGTTATATTTTGATTTCCTCGTGTCCCACTCAACGCAACCGAAAAGCTTTTTGCATATGTTATCTCCAAAGGAAATATATGCGCAGGAAATTGGATAATTTGAAACTTTACTTTTTTTGCTGCTAAAATGAAGTTGACGTAGAGTTTAGAAGTCAAACTCCTTCTGTTTCAGGATCTTCGTAATTAAGTGATAAAGAGAACCGTAGTTATAAAGTTTGCAATAAAACTATAGATACAGAGCCTTACCAGTATTTTAAAAAGGTGAGAATACAAGACAAAGTCGCCCTTTAGAGTGTGAAATTTTCTTCATTTAAAGGAGTTTTCAGTAGTTAGCATTTAAAGAAATTATTTTCCTTGATCTAAATTCAGTCAAAAGAAACATCAGCTCGTAATGAACGTGGCGCAATAATAATGAAGTTACATTTTTTGGATTGCATAGTATATCAACCAAATTAAACTTAGCACAAATTTAATGAGGGGAAAGAAAGGCAGTGAAAATAATAACTGAAAACACCCACATATCCAGGAGCCCGGTATTTGATATAAAACACTTGACTTGCAACAATCTGGTCTATTTTAAATTTGATAACACATCAGGCCGGAAAATACACAGTGATAAGATCGATGTTTTTAAATATGTTTTAACAATTAGAGGTTGACATTTTATAACCCTCTGCATTAATGATAAAAAAAGTTAGTTATTAGATACAAATGAAAATCTAATTCTTCGATCTTATGAGGGATGCCTACGGAAAACTGTTATGGTTCATTTGGACAGTAGTTAAAGATTAAAGCGAAAGTTTTAGAGGACGTGTTAACTCTCCTTCTCGCTGACCCGCTCCCAAAACAAATAACGAATTAAAAATAACCAAATTGCTTTTACAAAATGACGAATGCACAAAGACCTCCACAGATTGAATGATAGAAACATAGTTTCTGCAATGTTTTGAGAGTTCTAATTACCTTCACTTTTTCATCCAAATTTGTTCTTTTTTGGCTAGGAACTAAATAACCAGTTTGCAGCAAACCAATGAAAGCCAAACGACCTTTTCTTTAACTGAAATAATCTTACTTTGAATCGGGTCGGTCACTTCAGGATTTCATGAAGACTCAAAGGCTAGAACATCTTGTGTAAAATTTACAGTAATACTTGAATATGCTGCTCTGCAACTTTCATTTGACTGGTAACTTAAGGATCCACACAGCTGATCCACAGTTCTCAGAACTTAGAACCGCCTTGTACTTACAAAATAAACATTATTGCCGGAAATCAGCTTTCCTTTAAATGAAATATTCACACATACCAGTGAAAATCCAACCAAACACAAAGAATTGCAATTGCAAAGCATGTTAAAGGGAATCGTAGCTTTCATTAAAACAACGCGATTTAAAATGAGGAAGACATTTTTATCCAATACTAACTCTATTTGGATGATTGATCAAACTCATGTACCGAGCAAAAACCCCGATAACATTACCCTATATAATTTACAATACTGAGCATCATAGAAACGTCTGTACTTGCCAGTAATTTACTTGAGCATTACATACAGGGAATCACAAGATAGGACCTTCAAGTCTGACTTTAACGTTGATGATATTGGTGTTTAGGTAAACACTGTCGATGTAGTTTATAATCATGATATTACTTCAAGAGTGAGAGAGTGAATCCTCATTCAAAATGGTACATTGGGTGTGTTAGGTAACTGAGTCCTCTTCGCCTAGTCGTAATTGTTATTAAGGACGGTGTTAGACGACACAAAGCCTTGTTACCAATTAACCATAGACATAGAGAATTTAAGAACAAACAAATTAATCATAGTTTTAATGTTGATACGGAAATTTTTAGTCTTTCTGATTACAAAAAAGCTATTTAAATGCAACTTAGATCATCGTATCGCTTGCGTGATGGTGCGCACATTAGTTGTGAGACGCAGAGTATACAATTTCCGTGTACGTCCAGTCCATAATAACGACTGCTAGCCACTCTGAGGGTATAACCAAAAACTGTTTAATTGTTTGCCTGATTAAAATTAAAGAATATAGTTTAAGACAACCACTGAAACCAGCATGTGAACTTTTCCCAAACTTCTCTTAGAGGAGACAGCAGAGAGTTTCCTCTTTTCACTTAACTGATTATTATTATTAATTGTATTAATAATAATGATATTATCAAGGAGTAAGCTACAAGGTTTTGAGAAGGGTTAAGCTTTCTAGAATATGGATAGAGGAATAAAGCTGTTAAGTGCCAAACGATTTGCAAATAGCTTCTCTGCATGTCGTTTAAGTGTCAAAACATGGCTTTAAAGACAACTTGAACTTGCTTTTGGATAAGGATGGAAGTTTTCCAGAACTCCCTATATGGGCAAAAAATTGTGACCCACTCAAAAACCCAGCTTGAAAAGTAAGGCCTTTCCTGAAATGTCCTGTCCTTTCCTGTCAACTTATTATATTGATCAGGTTAGAACTGATTACGGTAAATTTAATATACACTTCTCTGGTCCCCCTTCTGTTTGGAATAATCTGGATGAAAATTTAAAAAAGTAGTTCTTTGCATTTTTTTTAAGCAAACTATGAAGGCAAATCTTTTATCCACTTACTCTTGATGCTGGCTAGCATGATATGACTTACAGTTAGTTATCTGGTACCGTTTTGTTTTGTGTTGTTCTATTTAATTTTTTATTGAATAATTAATTAATTAATTTATTTTTCATTAATATTATTTTTTTTCTGCTAAATTCAAGTTATTTTCCTCTTTATCTTTCGTGTGTCATAAACCTATAGAATGTAATTTACTTATTGTAGCTACGACTCAGCTCGTTTAGTTTTTTGCTATTCTGAGTAGCTTTTGCCTGATCAATTTTAATTTATTCGGTTTTTTGTAAACGTTTTTTTAAGCTGGCAAAAAAATGGTTGGTTGTTATTGTTAAAATGGCACATACAAACTTTTTGCTCCCCTTGAGAAGAAGTAGCCAACCATTCCCTTCAATAAATTTAACTAGTTTCTCAACAGAAGGCGCCACTCAGAAGCATTGCTGAAGAGGTTTATTTACGTAGAAGGCAGAACCACAGCACCTTAAAGTCACAGATTTTAGATGAGGCTTCGGCTATTAATTTTTTAATTTGTGTCATTTTCCAGACTGACTGACCTTGAAAACCATTTTACAGATGTATACAACCAAAACAATTTCTGGGACTTGAAAACCCCTGTAATGCTTTCTGAAAAATGGGAGACTCTTATAACATAGCAAGCACTTTACTATATAAGCAAACACACAGCCCTCAGCCGTTACGATTTGTAGTTAAACCGAAAATTACTCAACTCACAAAAGGGGCTGTGTCATGGCTGTCTAGTTCATTTTGTTAAAACTGCCAGTTACTCGTCCTTGTTTGCTTTGGAACTTTAATAAATAACTTGTGAATGATAAAATCACAGCTCAGTGTCAAGGAAATCATCACGGTCAACAACAAAAAGGACCTTTGAACAGCTTTTAGGCTTAGATTTGTGGTTTTCAACTGAACCACAATTTATAGCTACAATTGCAATCCGTCTTCATCAGTGCCACCTTTTGTCTCTGCCTTGTTAATTATACCTCCTTTTAATGTGTTGAGCACTTATTTTTATGTTTCACGACTCAATTTGGTGGCAGACTTCCCCGTTTGAATTTCGTGACACAGTTCCTTTAACTAGCTTAACATAATTTACAGCCACACATGCGGGTAAGGAAATGCCCTAGGAAGTATTTCTGGCAATTTTTAGTGGGACTAAGTGGTATACTTTCCGAAACTGTTTATCTCAGTTTCAGACCATAATGTCCGATTGTCCTAGTACCCTGTCTTAAACCTGAACAGCTCTCTCGACAGACAAATAATAAAACGAAAATCATGCCAGTCCCTGGTTCCAGAAAGAACAAGATGCTACCCACTTCAACACCTAAGAATCAAATATCTATGCCCAAATGTTAGACCACAAACAGCTGAAAAAATATATAACCTCTGGGGCCGCACATATCTTAAGTATATTGCTCATCAAAGGAACAAACTCCTATTAATAATAACAATAAAGGTCTTTATTGTTTTTTAAGCAAAAAATACATGCTAAAAACCAAGAACACTGACATTAAAACAGCAGAAAGAATTACAAGGCTCAAAAAAATTCCGTGTAGAAGCATTGAATTTAACATTCAATATCCATATTACATTAAACAGCTACTCCATATTTGAAAAATAACCTCAAAAGGACCATTTTTTAAAACGCTGGGTATTAACCCTAGGGAGTTAACTGCTAGGAAATCGGAGGCGCGCTGAACTTTCTTTCGTTTTGGGGACGGAAGGGTAAAGACAGGGGCACCCAACGAGAATATAGTCCAAAACCACTTAAACATAGCATTGTTGAACGTATTTCAGTATTTAAACGATAGATATAGGCATATTTTTATCCCCTAAAAATGTTTCATCTGTTCGGGTTTCCTAGCTGAAAGTCTAGTGATTCGAAAATTATAGGGATCAAAACTTACCTTTTTGAAAATTTCAGCCAGAAAAAAGGCTCCCGAAAGGGTAAAAATCCGTTAAAAATGGGCAATTATACCATTTTTTAGATGTTGAAAAACCACGGAGAGGCAGGCAAGCAAGAAATTTTACAACAAATGTTCCGAAAATTCTAGATATCAAATCGTCTTCTGAACAGATATTTTCCAAAAATTGACGTTGGGTGCCCCTGGTACAGAGGGTGGCCGGCCATACTGGAGATAAGTCTTGAATAGTGAGCGATCTACCTCTTCTAACACGTCGTTTAGGAGATATTTGCTGGCGAATATAATTTTTATGTTTTTCCCCTGGTCTTCTTAACTACATGGAATATATATTTTCGAACAGGGGAAAAGGTATAAATGTCAATTTGGTAAGAAAAAGAGACGAAAAAGACACTGGAGACGAAAAAGAATGGGAGCTATAGAGGACGCGGCGGCCTTATAAACTGCAAACTAGTCGTCTCGCCAACTTTCTCTCCCTCATCCCCAGACAGACACCAGAGTAGAGGGATAGTTAGCACTGATAGTATCTGAATTATCTGAATACCATTAAATGGAATGTTAAGAAGCCTTATTTTCTTCTTTTAAAGAGCAGCGTGCAGCATTCTTAGAGCCGGATTTTCAGTGGAGACACAGAGACGAGGGAACGGGATTGAAGAAATAATTCCATCCTTTGGGGCTAAACCTCAGACAGGAAAGATAGCATTAAGGGTTTCAGGGAAACAAGGGAATACAGTTGAAATACACTTAACGTTTCCGTAGAAAGGTAACTCAGACGGTGTTAACAGGGTACAAAATGTTGTTAAGAGAGAAATTAAAGCGCTTAAAGTTAATGATTTGCACAAATCTTTTTAAATGCCCATTAACGAGAAACGTGGACAATTTGATTTTCCGTTAACTTCGCTTGTTAATCTAAAGCCTTAGGCCTAGTTGTGAGATCTTCATCTGGTAATCGGCTACCTTGCATTCCCCTTAGCCCTCGAAATCATTTGTTCCAGTGCTTCATTCACTGATTATTGGAGCTGATATATACTAGAAACCCCTATTTTAAACGCGCTTTATGTGTGGAGATAAATCTTTGGCAATTGAAAATAAAGCGGGGACAACTGTACCTGGCTCCAGTTAGCGTTTCACGTTATAGGGGATTAAATTATATTAAAATAATAATCATATAATAAAAAAGCAGTGAAAATCTACTTGGTTCGAGTTATGAAGAGGACCTACAAATAACAGAGCTTCTAAAAACCATCCTCAATTGCTAAATAGGTCCTTTTTGGTCAGTCCCTTTTCTCTCTAGTTTATTACTTTCAATTGAGAACTTTACATATAACTTGAGTGTGCAATCTTAAACCTCCGAACATCTTTCTTCTTTTGCTTTTAACTCAATTTTCACGTGAAAAACTGGCAGGTATTTTGATATTAATCCTCTATTAGCACTCTTCTGTTCCAATACTTTAATGCAATATTTACTGGATATAAATCTAAACCCCTTATATAATATTACGGCCTAATGAGCATGCCCTCCCACTGAACAAGTTAATCAAACAAACAACTTGTTTTCATAAAGTAAAAATGCTTAAAATGATTGCCAAAGTCTCCAGCTCTCTAAAGACTTCACCTGTTTTAATGACTGGCTCTGATCGGTGTTGCAAACTACTTTTATCAAATGCTATCAAAAGATGGACTCCTCCGTATCTGCATCAATTTCCATGTGATATACATGTGACAACAGGCCATATTGACCCGTGATGCTTCATCTTTAACCTTGTTACTGATACCACTGAACAACGAGAAGCCACTGCACGTGTAAGTTACTCTCTAGGCTACATAAACATTTATTATGTGGGTCACCCATGCAGGCCAGGGGGGTGATTCTTTAAGGTTTTAAAAATTACCCTTTTTCCACAAATTGTTAGAGATGCTCTATCTACAGCCTGGTCTTGCTGGAAAGAGTCGGGCGCAGATATCTCGGGTTGCTCGAATCTCTGTAATTAGTTAGATTTGCAGCGATTTCTGAACTGTTTATGGACATTTCCGCCCATTTCTTAGCAATGTTATAGTTGATTCTTTAAATCTTAGGTCGCAGCTATCATTAACAAAAACCCTTCATTCTTAAATTTTCAGCTAACAATTATATTTTAAACCAATTCACAGCTGTCTGTAAAACACCATGTATGAGATGATGAGATCAGATGAATTGTCTGAAAGTGAACGAGAGTTCTAGGACTGAGTTATACCTCACCACCCTCGGTGAAGTATTTGCCGGTGACTTCAACCTGGACAGAGAGGCCATGGAGAAAGACTTCAAACTCAATAGTAAAGAGCGTCTTTGGCCAGAAGCACCCCAAGTCATTTAAAAGTGCCCTTGAAAGTTCTCCTGCCCGGAAAACATTGTGGGCAGAAACGACTACCGTTTACTTTGCGTCTTAACCAGACTTCGCTCACGCGATACTGTGGGGTCAAGGCTTGAGGTTCAAAATTGAATAACACTTTACAATGCAAGAACTACACACAGATCACTTGTTAAATACATCTTTTGCACTCGTGTCAAGAAGAGCATGGGTAAAATCCGTTAGCAACTTAAAAAAACAGGAAATATATGGGTATAAAGGAAGTTTGTCTATCCTAAATTAAAGACCATATTTGCTTATTGGATTCTTGACCCTATTTAGTTTGTCTGGGTCATACAAATACATTATGCCCTGTCAGTTGCTGTCTTGTTTTTTACGTGTTTAGTTCTTTCCGGCTAACCGCTTTTCCCCCTTCCGTTTGTTTCTAAAGGCCTGAAACGGCAACAGTATTCAGTAAAATGTTCTCAGCATTCTCACGAAAAGCAAAAAAATAAAAATGTTTTCTTCCTATGATTCCATATTTTTCAAAGAAGGTGTTATGCGGTCTATAACTTGGCTATATTCGTTTAGGATGGCTGAAGCAACATAGCTTTGCGTCTTGCTTGGCAAGGGGTATATAACTCAGTCACAACTGTAGGACATGCGAAACAAAAGTTTTAAATAAAGTTTAAACTATACCTGCATAACATTCTCAGCGTTCTAACAAAGAATGTGCAAAACTGTTTTCTCTTTCTACCGCAAAGAGGGTGTTTTGCGGTCTAAACATGATTTCAATCGCCCACAGTACGACTTGAAACACAAAGTCGCCCTGTTCGCATCACTCGATGATGCTCATTCTCGGTTGTTTTTTTTTTGTAAGATAGTCTAAATATGACGACTCTTACAAATAAAATTTTTAAAAACACTATAGTGTAAAGTGCAAGACGTCACAGTAGCTAATGAGAAAAGTAAAGTCACAACGCGTGTTTCTTTAAAAAGGAGGACAGAATAACTAAATATGTTTTAAAAAGTGAGTTAAGAAAATAGGATGAATCAGCCTTAATGATAAGTAAATAGGGATATATTAAAAAGCCGGAAAAATGCGAGATGCTCTAACACACCTACCAGGATATCCCTGTCGAAGTGGCGTGCAAAAGTAGAGGTGATCAAGCTGATGTCAAACAGTTTGACTGTCTGTGTCAGCGAAGCAGAGATAAATTGACAAATTTAGCTCACCAAGGCACAGTTTTAAACTATTCAGATGATCATGAGCTTCTCCCATGAGCGGTTTCTTTAACTAGCACAATCATTTACTCGTGCTATAATCTTATATCAAGGAGCATCAATCGGCCATAGCCTGCGGCACTATAGCTGTAGTTTTAAATTTTTGAAAATGTGAGAGGTCCGATCCGGTTTGTTTGACTGAAATACAAAAGGCGACTAAACGTACTGTACGGCAAAGTAATGGAAGCTTAAGGTCGAGATTTGAGGTGTAAAACTAATCAGCATCTTATTATATTATATATACGATTTACTGATCAGGTCTTCGCAGGGCAAACCCCAGACATTTAGCGACTCTGTTACTATGTATTACATCAACTTCAGGGTAAAGTATCCTGTTATATGCCCCACCGTGAAATATTGCATTAAGGTATGATAATGGACCTTATTCTCATCGAATATGACGGGGTCACTTGAGCTACTGGTCATCTATTGAGGATTCATGCAAAAGCCGACACGGTCTCAGGCGGTACCTTTTCGATACGGGCAAATCACGAATTGTGGTTTTTGTCATTTTTGTGTGGTTTGGTTTGCTAAAGCATCCCCGGTAAGAAAAAATAATGCAGGTCTTTACCGAGCACGCGAACCACCATCCCCTTCAGCAATGAGACGAACATACATGTAGACAACACAAAGAACCTTCATTCCCCTTGAGAAGAAAAGACGGCAGTTAACATTAATTTCAGTCGTAATGGGTGATTAGTTACCCTTATCATATTGATCAGTATACTGAGTCGATGATTATGAACTTGTGAGTTGATGAAACTAATTTTTATTTCACTCAGAAATCCACTGTCCACATTTTGTTCCGATATACGGCTGTTTATAATTATTCTTTCTTCAAGGAACTTGCTGTAACAAGTATTTTGAATCTAACCCTTGTTTTCTTTCCTTACCAATGCCCAACTTTCTCTTCTTGTACTGGAACCAGCTTTATGGTACAGAAAATAAAAAATGAAACTCTTTTCAAGAGTTAAAAAACATGCGTCATGTAAAGTTGATCAAATTTCTCAACCTGGTAAGGTTAATTTCTGGTGAGCCCCGGTTAACCAAAATATTGCCACACCTCAGTTACACCTCTTTTCGTCTTTGTAGAATAATCAACGTGCTCAACTGGAGGGCGGGTCAGCTCGGTTAACCGACATTTTGCTAGACCTAGCTGAAATTTTTTCGACAGAAAATCTCTCGCCGGGGTTGTACCGGGACGAAAATTTTTAACTACTCCTGGGTCTCCGTTAGAAGAAAGCAAACTCCCTGTACATGCTGTATTTTGTGAGTGTATGGTCAAAACTGAGTTTTTTGCTCTTAAGAGGTGAGGTGAAAGAACTTCCATGACTTCAGCAAGGCAGCTACTCAATAGCTTTTCTATTGGGCACGCCACGATGTAAACAAGTTTTGTACAAGACAGTTTCTCCTAAGAACACAAAGAGCTGGTTATCTAATCGAAATTTAGCCAGTGTTATACAAAACCATGTCCTTAGCCATTTTCAGTTTGCCCAATGCTTTATCTAAACCTCGTTTATTGTGAACAATTTCACGAAAGAATATATTGTGGCGAAAGGCTTTCATCACCTAGGAACAGATCTGGAGACTTAATAAGATTTGAGCTCGGCTTAAGCCGTGAATTTTATAGACTTCTTTTACGTAACCCACCCAAAGCCGGGTCATAAGAACACGCTTGAAGTCCTCCACGTGGAAATTATTGTTGCGTCACACTGATACGTACGTTACATAACAGGATTGATACTTCTTAAATAATCGTTGTTTGTTTGATAAGGCCGGTATTAAGCACGTGGTTTGCCTCAAAGGACACAAATGCGAAATTGATTAGAGCAATCCCTCTATCTTATACAAGGCAGTATTATTACTTCTCAAATAATCGTTGTTGTCGTCTTATAGCTTCAAATGAAGACACGACATTTTTTTCCCGTAAAGTCAATGTAACATAGAAACTGAAGGAGTTTGGACACCGTACGATGCCTACACAACGTAACAGTAGATGGCACTGAAGTTAACGACCAAGGGAATGATGTTTTTTCATATAGCCTTCATAGGAAGTCCAACTTATCTTAGGTCAGCGTTTTTTTTTGCTGTATTACCCTTTTGCACACTTACGGAGGGGCCCACAGACCTGCTTTGCAATAAAAACAAGTCCTAGTTGAGTACCGTATCAAACAGTACCAAAATAGAACTAAAAAATATTGATGTTGTTGAGCTGTCATTTTACTCCTATTCTTGTCTAAGCTATTTTCTTTTTCAATATTTTTAAAGCTAAATGCAACTGAGGGGTAACAATACAAAATAAGCAAAAGAAAAAACTGCTAATAAAAGAAACTCCTTTTAAATAAAAATATTTTCCTAAAGGATCAGCCGACAAGAAAGCTGATAGTGCTGCTCAAAATAGTTTATAGATTGGATTGGTTATAAAGTCCATCAGACTGCTTTGTTATATGTTGTTGTGAACTTCAGAAGGTGAAGGCTTGTCCCGCACTAAGGTGTGGTTATTTTGGCACCATTAATCTTCAACGGGATCCTACTCGAGACTTTTCAAAGAATCGGGTATAAGATTTCGAGAGCACGAAAGCTTTACGACGTCAGCCAGCGAAATAAATATCTAAACGGAGAGTTGAAAAATTGACTATTTCTAGCAAAAATATATAAGGCGTGCGTGTCTGAACGAAAATGCTTCTTACTAACAGGCGGGGGTAAAATATTCGGAGGCCAAGACGGCAACCCAAATCTATCTCCTGCAGTGGCATAAAGGTGAGAGATGTAAGCTGCTTCCTATGAAATGTAAAACTGGTTTTGTTAAGTACCCTAGACACCTCGTGGTTCAAGCAAAATGGTAAGATTGACTTACTAGCTTTGTTTTGAGGACGTTTATGAGGGAAAAACCCTTGAGGGCGAGGTTGAAGACTTACTAAAAGTAACGTCAGTGGCTGAAAGTTATATTCCTATAATCTGAATCATTTTAATGTTAAAACATCTTAATTAACACTCCAGATAAAAGGTGACTGAAATTGTCATGAAGTAAACAAAATTTCAACATGCTTAAAGTAGGTGTGAACGAGGTGTAAGATGGATATTTAGTACTTGAAAAAGATCATAGGATTTGTCAATTTTAAAGCAAATTAGCATTAAGACACTGTAAGCAAAAGAGACAAGGTCACGCTATTTGGAGTTAGGGCTGGATGGCTTTATTCTGTGGCAATTGGGAGAGGCCTAAGCTCCAAGCGTCAGTGGGAATTACTGGGAGCTAGGAGTAGCCATATAATTATATTCACAGGCGGCTAGCTCAGGCCCTAGAATCATAGACGTGAATATTGTATTAGCAGTGTACTTATCTTTGCCGCTAAAGTTGCGTGGCGTCCTAAGTGGAGTATATTGTGAAGGCCGCTTATACTCGGCGTAAAAAGGTGTCCCGGTGGTTTTTACACCATTAATCTTCAACGGGATCCAACTCGAGACATTTCAAAGCAACGGGTATAATATTTCGAAAGCACGAAAGTTTTACGACTTCAGATTTCTATTTATCAAAGGCGTGCTAGTTTGAACTAAAATGCTTCTGAAGAGCAGTCGGGGTTCAAACTTCGGATGCCAAGACGGCCTTCTTCGATAACCCAAATCTGCCTCCCGCAGGGGCATAGACTGAATTAAAGGATGTTAATATGTTTTAGTTGTTTATTTATTTGTTTTTTACACTGATGGGTTTTCTTAGATCCTGTGAAAATAATCGTTAACATTTTTGTAATATTGTAGAATCTCAGGCTTAAAAGGCTTTCATTGCCTGAGAGCCAGCAACAACGTCTGATGGTAACTTTAAGCTTTCTCGTGTTTATTATTATTATTATTATTATTATTATTATTATTATTATTATTATTATCATCATTATTATCATTATTATTATTGACAATAACTGAATAATAATAATAATAATAATAATAATAATAATAATGATAGTATCATTATCATTATTTTCATGCAGTCTCTGTAACTGTAAAACCCTCAAAGGGGAAACTCTCTTCTTACCAGATTGCCCACACTTAGCACGTTGTCCTTCAAGAGATATGTTCTTCACGTCTGTCATCAAAAGAAACTTTGCTGTCGCATCTAATGAACTCAACGGACTATTAGCTACTATATTATAAACACTTATTAATTAAGTTCATATATTTCCACATGCTTTTGCAATACTCTAATCTTCTGTTGTAGTCATGCAAATAGAGTCTGTTGTTGCTGTTGCTGTTGTAAGAGCTCTAAGCTGCCTGATCTGAAATGTAAAATAGGTTGTATTAAGTATTTCGAAACACCTCGTGACGGTTCAATCAAAGTCGTAAGACTTACTAGTCTTGTTTTGAAGACTTCTCAGAGAGAAACGCCCCCGGCCAATCCCCGGGGATAGGCCGTTGGGGGCGAGGTTGAACATTTACTAGAATCAACTTAATTATGGGCCTCTACTAATATTCTTTATAATCTGAAACATTCTAGAACAGTTTACTACACCCTAGAAAGGTGAAAACATGTTTGATATTGAGTCCTTTCAAACGCAGGAGTGTCTTGTAAATGGTACATAGTTCTTATAGGTTGCCTCTTACGGGACATGTCAAGAACATAGTACTTGGATTTATTAAATTGCTCTCCCAACTAACATAGGAGTGAAAGATCTTTCTGTAGCTCGAGGCAGTCAACTAGAGAATTGATCCTATATATAACACAGTCGTCTGCAAAGAGTCTCATATGAGAGTTTGTGTTATAATGGATGTCGTTAATGAAGATAAAAAACAACAACGGACCTAAAACGGTATCTTGTGGTACACCAGATGTTATTAAGACCTCCACAGATTTAACGCCTTCCAGGACTACTCGCTGAGAGTGTTGCGTTAAGAAACATTCTATCCATCCAAGGATAGAACTTTCTAAACTATGTTGTTGTAATTTTAATAATAGCCGCTGATGAGGGACATTGAAAAATACTTTAAAGGAGTCCATGATAACTAGATCGATCTGCTTTCTTTGGTCAAGGGCACTAGCGAGTTCATCGATTAAAACTGAGAAGTTGGGTGTCGCAGCCGGGAAACTCGGAGGGAAATTTGCGTCTCAAAATCGATTGGGCTAGGTTATACTTGGACGGAAATTTATGTCAGTAATTTGCAGAAAGGTTTTACTGAAACTCTCCGTGAGGACGTAGACCTTCCTAAAACGCAGCCACGCAAGTTCTTTGTCCATATGGACCGAGGAAATCCAAGCCGAGAGTGAAGAGTGAACTCCGCAAACAGCAATAAACTGTAACACTTTTTGACTGCAATGATTTGGCACATCAGGGGCACCCAGCGGCAATTTTCGGGAAAATATCTGTTCGGAAGACGATTTGAGATCTAGAATTTTCGGAACATTTGTTGTAAAATTTCTTGCTTGCCTGCCTCTCCTAGGATTTTCGAACACCTACAAAATGGTATAATTACTCATTTTTAACGGATTTTGACCCTAAAAAAGGCCACCTAGAATTTTCGGGAGCCTTTTCCTGGCTGAAATATTCGAGAAGGTAAGTTTTTATCACTATAATTTTCGGATCACTAGATTTTCAGCTAGGAAATCCGAACAGATGGAAAGTTTTTAGGGGATAAAAATATGCCTATATCTACCGTTTGAATACTAAACTACGTTCAACAATGCTATGTTAAGTGGTTTTGAACTATATCCTCGTTGGGTGCCCCTGGCACATGTAATAGTCCTTTGGCAAAGACAAAAATTTATACGTTAAGTTACCGTTACTGCTTTGTTACTTTGTGTTTGAGGGCAATTTCCAAGTATAAGCCCCCAGGGGCTTATATTCGAAGTGGCGATTTAACGGATTTTTTTTTTTTGCGTTACGAGTTTGGGGGTTTTATATTTGGAGGGGCTTATTTTCGGAATTTTACGGTATAATGTAACAAGTGAAGCAAATCCCTCTGAACAAGCTGTGACGTACGTCACAAACTCTTTCAACAATGTTTGTAGTTTGTGTATATGTCTTAACAGCCTTTAAATTTAGATAGTTCTGCTATACCAATAAATTTCAACAGTTCGTCCAACTAAAAGGAAAAAAAGAAACCTGACTGCTTTTCACGTCCATCTGTGGGAAATGTCTTTAGATCGATCGGAAGTGAGTTTAATCAAAATTTAAATCCCGGTATGTTACATTTCATAACAGTCTATATTTTCAGCCTCTAATTATGAAATGCATATTTCCATACAAATTCCATCATTGTTGCAGGATATTGTTTAATGTCAAGCAAGAGAGTTTTGGATATGTTTTACCAATAACCCAGCTGGCAACAAAACCCAAGGTAAGATATGTCAGAACTTAGTACAGCGAAGTGCTATTTAAATGACAGAAATGTTTGATGGCGTATGGAGGCTGATCAAAAGAAAACGTCCTCAAACCTACGATGTTTCTACGAGTCCAAAGTTCAGACCGTTACAAATGAAGAAACAATTACTGAAGACGAAAGAGACATCTGAGTTGGACTTGAAAATCGGTGAGTTTTTTTGCCAGTTGTTCTTGAAAATCGGAGTTTGTTTTCAAAAATTGGAATTTGTTTTCGAAAATCGGAGTTTGTTCTCTAAAAGTGGAGTTTGTTTTAGAAAACCGGAGTTTGCTTTCTAAAATTGGAGTTTGAACATCGGAGTTTGCCTTTCAAAAATCGGAGTTTGTTTTCGAAAATCGGAATTTGCTTTCAAAAAGGAGGTTTAAATCCGTAGTTTAAAAATCGGAATTTTACTTAAACTTCGTCTCAGGCTGTGCGCTTTCTTCAGCCACGTTGGGCCGACCTTAAGGCGAGGAATTTGGGGGATACATGTAAAGGTAAGCTCCTGTCAACACAATGCTTTGATTTCTTTACAAGAAAGTAATCGATCTACAGCCAGTGATTATTCTTCTTCACCTTTCAGCCACACCTGCCCCTATTTTTTTGGACATGAAAACAGCTACCTAGAAGAATAATCAATCTGTAGATCAAGTACTTTCTTGTAAAGGAATCAAGCATCTCGACAAGAGCTTACCTCTTCACACGACCTTTCCGCACATTCTGGTACCAAAGCTCAGGTGAATCTCTATTGTCAAACTCCGGTTTTCAAACAGCTGATTTTCAAACACCGATTTTAGAAAACAAACTCAGATTTTTGAAAACTAAGTAGGATTTTCAAACTCTAATTTTTGAAAACAAACTCCCGTTTCCAAAAAAAATGCCATTTTCGAAAACAAATTCCAATTTTTGAGAACAAACTCTAGTTTTCAACAAAACAAACACCAATTTTTCAAGTCAACCTCAGATGTCCCTTAAAAGCTG
The DNA here is from genome assembly GCF_958299795.1 of Porites lutea. Classification (NCBI taxonomy): domain Eukaryota; kingdom Metazoa; phylum Cnidaria; class Anthozoa; order Scleractinia; family Poritidae; genus Porites; species Porites lutea. The sequence goes on along the minus strand of NC_133205.1, from coordinate 21,295,601 downwards.
TGAATGCTGACCACATTGCCGATTAGACAGTATCAGACCCAGTGCTACTGCAGGTTCTCAGAAGAGTTCAGCAGGACTAAAGTGAAAAATGCCCTGACAAAAGCCTGGAGCCTTTCTACGTGAGGAGAAACGAATTAAGCACACACAATGGTTGTATCTTGTGGGGGAACCGTGTGGTGATACCAGCTCGGGGTCAGAAACAGCTCTTAGAGGACCTGCTCACCGCCCACCCAGGAATGGTCAGATGAAAAATATGGCGCGGAGCTACCTGTTGTGGCCAGGGCTGGATACAGACATTGAAGATAAGGTCAAGTCATGCAAAGTATGTTGCTCACCTGTACATTACCTATAAAAGGGGCCACGGCATTCAGCCATTAAAAAACTTCCAGTTTTAAAGCCATTTCGATCATAACGAAACAGTCTTGATCTCTTCCTTAATTTTATTCGTATTATCTGCTCTTCAAGTCTATTTCATCAATGCTGGTCCTGTGACGGAGAGGCTGACGTCGTTCCACACCTTCTCATCTGAACAAGACGCTCTTTGTCCACCAGGAGTATGGACCTGCTCAACTGGAAAACGATCACTGAGTGGCAAACTGTTGTTAAGAACCCAAGATAGCGTCACCAGGGGTAGTTGTCCACCGGGCGTGTGGACATGCTCTACTGGAAAGCGATCGCACATACCAAATAGACAATTTACAGCAATTGCTGTAACTGCACAAGACAATAATGAAGATAATGGTAGCAAAGACCCAGCCTACAGATCACGACATATCTCAACGAGTAGAAAGAAGAAAACAATCAAGAGGATGCTTAAAAAGAGAACACCCACAATGAAGGGCTTCCAAGCCTCGAAAGTTGTTTGCCCTCCAGGCGTCTGGACATGTTCTACTGGAAAACGATGAGAGGCGTAAAAAAAATACTCAGCTAAAGTGACTTGACGATTTAGTCTGCGACAAGGGATGATTGTTTACTCAATAAACCCTTTCCTACCACGATCAATAGCAGACCATGTCTGCACGAGAACTTTGTTCGAATTAAACATTTCGCGTTTGTAAAAATACGTGACGTGGATATTCTTTCTATGATCAAAATAAACAAGATTATAAGTAGAATAAAGGGATATTTTAACAGGAATATTATGTCAGTGCTTGTCATTACTGCACCAAGAAAATATTTTCAACGAGCTTGAATACTTGTTTTTACTAGCATATAGAGTATGAGAGATTTTAATAAAGAGTTTGTCACAAGGATCATTACGAAATAATTGAGTGTTTGTTGGTTGCTGTTAGTTTTACGAGGGGCTCTAGTTCATACTTTTATGGTTATAATAAAATGTAATTGACCAAACCGATATACTCATACCTGAGCCTTTAACATTTCCAAACCACAGAACAGAACACAGCCCTCTGCACAAGCCGTGACATCAAATACTGTTAACAATGCGGGAATTTATGCCTTAAACTCAAACAGAGAATTGGACGATGTCATTGGAAATAAGTTAATCTATAAAATCTTTTTTTTGAAAGTCAAAACCAGTTTCACAGATAAATCAAGAGGGTTAAAGTTTTGATCCGTCGTTCTACAAGAGCAGTGAACGTTCTAACAAGTTTTGCAAGTTCTTACGAACAGAGGGGAAAAAAAGAAACGTTCTTATTTTTGTTTCCATACATTGATAATCCCTTTAGATCGACGGGAAATATTTGATGACTTCTTCGATCGTACGCGCGTTGGATCATATTACAATAAGGTATAATTTCAACCACTAGTTATTTTAGGTGAGCTCTGCTTCTTACAGTCTACCACTATAAACTTGTGTACCGAGAGGGATGTAAACATGGTAATGCTGATGGTCTCAGTCGGTGACCCTTGTCTGATACAGTAGTCACAGCCCCAGTACCGGATGAAACAATACTCCTAATGGAAAGCCTGGAAGTCATGCCTGTGAAAGTTGATCACATTGCAGCTTGGACAGCCTCAGACCCAGTTCTACAGCAGGTTCTCAGCAGAGTTCGGCACGGCTGGGGTGATAGATGCCCTGACAAAAGCCTGGAGCCTTTCTTCGTGAGGAGAAACGAGTTGAGCACACACAATGGTTGTATCTCGTGAGGGAACCGTGTGGTGATACCAGCTCGGGGTCAGAAACAGCTCATAGAAGACCTGCTCACTGCCCACCCAGGAATGGTCAGATGAAAAATATGGCGCAGAGCTACCTATGGTGGCCAGGGCTGGATACAGAAATTGAGGATAAGGACAAGTCATGCAACGTATGTCAATTTCATAGAGCTGCACCTCTGCATTCCTGGGAGTGGCCTGAAAAGTGCTGGTCCCGCATACATATAGACCATGCAGGGCCATTTATGGGACAGTTATTCACCTATTTTTTTAAAAAAAGCTCATATGTCAGTGGTGTGAGCGTATGTATCTTTGTGGCTTTGTCTGTTGGGATGTGTGTTACAGGGGCCATTAGGTTGAAGGTACCATAAGTTGATGGCTAAGGAACGAATGAGATTTCGCAATCTAAACATGACATTGCTGCGCTTAAGGTCAAACAAGGGCATTTTGAGACTGCCATCTTGATTCTTCACAATTTTGTCGTCTTTTTTCACAGCTGAAGGTGTTTAGAAGCATAACATATAAATATCTTCATGATCCAAACTTCGAGTGCAGTGATGCAGCTGTTTAAGGGTTCATATGTTAACGTGGCTGCTGGTTCAAGACATTTATGACCTTATTCGAATGATAATGCCGGCGGCTTAGAGATTGTACTCAAACTTTCACAATTGCCCTTGAAGCTTCGCTTCTCGGGCAAATGTTTATGTTTCGAACAACCTCTGAGCCGCGAGCATTTTCCTGCGATATTCCAGCCGCCGGGAGATGTTTGTTTACTAAATATTCAGTCAGAGAGTTTTAAGTATGTTTTACAAATAACCCAGCTGACAACAAAACCAAAGGTAAGATTTCTGAGAATTTAGTACAGCAAAGTGTTATTTAAAAGAAAGGCATTTTTAATGGCGTATGGAGGCTGATCAGAAGAAAGAGTCCTTTAGCCTACGATGCTTCTACGAGTTCAAAATTCAGACCGATAGACTATCTGCTATTTGCGGGAACCGACGATCATATTAAGGTTTATTCAAATTACGATAGTTCTGTAAATTTTAAAGTTATCATTGTTCTGTGGTAATTTTACTTTTTAAACCACTTAAACGCAAATTAAGCACACTTGCTGATTTCGTAACATAATGTCGCTCAGCTGTACATTACCTATAAAAGGGGGCACAGCATAGAGCCATCAAATAATTTCAAGTTTTAAAGCCATTTCGATCATAACAAAACAGTCTTGATCTCAACAAGTACTCTTCCTCAATTTTATTCGTATTATCTGCTCCGAATCTGCTCTTTAAATCTATTTCATCAATGCTGGTCCTGTAACCGAGAGGCTGAAGTCGTTCCACATTTTCTCATCTGAACAAGACGCTGTTTGTCCACCAGGAGTATGGACCTGCTCAACTGGAAAACGATCACTGAGTGGCAAACTGTTGTTAAGAACCCAAGATAGCGTCTCCAAAGGTAGTTGTCCACCGGGCGTGTGGACATGCTCTACTGGAAAGCGATCACAGATACCAAATAGACAATTTACAGCCATTGCTGTAACTGTACAAGACAATAATGAAGATATTGGCAGCAAAGACCTAGCCTACAGATCACGACATATCTCAAAGAGTAGAAAGAAGAAACTGTTCAGGAGGATGCTTAAAAAGAGAACACAGACAATGAAGGGCTTCCAAGTCTCAAAAGTTGTTTGCCCTCCAGGCGTCTGGACATGTTCTACTGGAAAACGATGAGAGGCGTAAAAAAATACACAGCTAAAGTGACTTGACTATTTAGACGGCGACAAGGAGAATAACGTACTTAATAAAGCCTTTCATCCTACGATCAATATATAAGACCATGTCTGCATGAGAAATTTGTCCGAATTAAACATTTCACGTTTGTAACGATCAAAATAAACAAGATTATAAGTAGAGTACAGGGACATTTTACCAGGAATATTATGTCAGTGCTTATCATTACTGCAGCAAGAAAACATTTTTTTGACGAGCTTGAATATTCGTTTTTACCAGCATATAGAGTATGGCAGTTTTTAATAAAAGAGTTTATCACAAGGAACATGACGAAGTAATTGTGTGTTTGTTGGTTTTTGTTAGTTTTACGAGGGGCTCTAGTTCACACTTTTATGGTTACAATAAAATGTAATTGAACAAACCCCTTAACTCATACCTAAGCCTTTAACATTTCCAAACCACTTGTCACAGAACACAGCCCTCTGCACAAGCTGTGACGTCAAATACTGTCAAAACAATGCAGGTATTTATGCCTTAAACTCAAACAGAGAATTGGAAGATGCCGTTGAAAACAAGGTAATCTATAAAATCCTTCCTTGAAAGTAAAAACCAGTTTCACAGATAACTCAAAAGGGTAAAAGTTTTGATCCGTTGTTCTAAAAGAGCAGTAAACTTTTTAACAAGTTTTGCAAGTTCTTACGAATAGAGGGGAAAAAAAGAAACGTTCTTATTTTTGTTTCCATTCATTGATAATGTCTTTAGATCGACGGGAAATATTTGATGATTTCTTTAATCGTACGCGCGTTGCATCATATCACAATAAGGTATATTTTCAACCACTAGTTATTTCAGGTGAGCTCTACATCTTACAGCCTACGGCTATGAACTTGTGTACCGAGAGGGATCGATGTAAACATGGTAATGCTGATGTTCTCAGTCGGTTACCCTTGCCTGATACAGTAGTCACAGCCCCAGTACTGGGTGAAACCATACTCCTAATGGACCGCCTGGAAGTTATGCCTGTGAAAACTGATCACATTGCAGATTCCACAGCCTTAAACCCAGTTCTACAGCAGCTTGTCAGAAGAGTTCAGCACGGATGGGGTGATAGATGCCCTGACAAAAGCCTGGAACCTTTCTCCCGGAGGAGAAACGAGTTGAGCACACGCAATGGTTGTATCTCTTGAGGGAACCGTGTGGTGATACCAGCTCAAGGTCAGAAAAAGCTCTTAGAGGACCTGCTCACCGCCCACCCAGGAATGGTCAGATGAAAAATATGGCGCGGAGCTACCTATGGTGGCCAGGGCTGGATACAGACATGAATATAAGGTAAAGTCATACAAAGTATGTCAATTTCATAGAGCTGCACCTCCGCATTCCTGGGAGTGGCCTGAAAAGTGCTGGTCCCGCATACATATAGACTACAGGGCCATTTATGAGACAGTTATTTAGCTATTTTGAAAAAAAAAAAAGCTCATATGTCAGTGGTGTGAGCGTATGTATCTTTGTGGCTTTGTCTGTTGGGATGTGTGTTGCAGGGGCCATTAGGTTGAAGGTACCATAAGTTGATGGCTAAGGAACGAATGAGATTTCGCAATCTAAACATGACATTGCTGCGCTTAAGGTCAAACAAGAGCACTTTGAGACCGCCATCTTGATTCTTCACAATTTTGTCGTCTTTTATTACAGCTGAAGGTGTTTAAAAGCATAACATTTAAATATCTTCATGATTCAAACTTCGAGTGCAGTGATGCAGCTGTTCAAGGGTTTATATGTTAATGTGGCTGCTGGTTCAAGACATTTATGACCTTATTCGAATGATAATGCCGGTAGCTTAGAGATTGTGCTTAAACTTTTACAGTTGCCCTTGAAGCTTCGCTTCTCGGGCAAATGTTCATGTTTCGAACAGCCTCTGAGCCGCGAGCATTTTCCTGCGATTTTCCAGCCGCCGGGAAATGTTTGTTTACTAAAAGCTACTAAATATTGAGTTAGAGAGTTTTGAGTATGTTTTACAAATAACCCAGCTGGCAACAAAACCGAAGGTAAAATTTCTCAGAACCTAGTACAGCAAAGTGTTATTTAAAAGACAGGAATTTATCATGGCGTATGGAGGCTGAACAGAAGAAAATGTCCTGTAGCCTACGATGTTTCTACGAGTCCAAAATTCAGACCGATAGACTATCTGCCGCGAGTAGCCTGTGCTATTTGCAGGAACCGACAATCATATTAAGGTTTATTTAAATTACGTTAGTTTTGTAAGTTGTAAAGTTATCATTGTTCTGTGGTAATTTTACTTTTTAAACCACTCAAACGCATATTAAAATTGTTGTTGCTGTTTTTGATAGGCTACTTTATACAAAATGACATTTTATATAAGCACACTTGCTGATTTCGTAACATAATGTTGCTCAGCTGTACATTACCTATAAAAGGGGCCACAGCATTCAGCCATCAAACAATTTCCACTTTTAAAGCCATTTCGATCATAACTAAACAGTCTTGATCTCAACATGTACTCTTCCTCAATTTTATTCGTTTTATCTGCTCTTGAAGTCTATTTCATCAATGCTGGTCTTGTGACGGAGAGACTGAAGTCGTTCAACACTTTCTCATCTGAACAAGACGCTCTTTGTCCACCAGGAGTATGGACCTGCTCAACTGGAAAACGATCACTGAGTGGCAAACTATTGTTAAGAACCCAAGATAGCGTCTCCAAAGGTAGTTGTCCACCGGGCGTGTGGACATGCTCTACTGGAAAGCGATCACACATACCAAATAGACAATTTACAGCCATTACCGTAACTGTACAAGACAATAATGAAGATAATGGTAGCAAAGACCCAGCCTACAGATCACGACACATCTCAACGAGTAGAAAGAAGAAACTGTTCAGGAGGATGCTTAAAAAGAGAACACAGACAATGAAGGACTTCCAAGCGTCAAAAGTTGTTTGCCCTCCAGGCGTCTGGACATGTTCCACTGGAAAACGATGAGAGGCGTAAAAAAATACATAGCTAAAGTGACTTGACGATTTAGCCGGCGACAAGGAGAATAATGTACTTAATAAAGCCTTTCATCCTACGATGAATATATAAGACCATGTCTGCATGAGAAATTTGTCCGAATTAAACATTTCACGTTTGTAATAATCAAAATAACCAAGATTATGAGTAGAATAAAGGGACATTTTACCAGGAATATTATGTCAGTACTTATCATTACTGCACCAAGAAAATATCTTTAACGAGCTTGAATATTCGTTTTTACCAGCATATAGGGTATGGCAGTTTTTAATAAAAGAGTTTGTCACAAGGAACATGACGAAATAATTACGTGTTTGTTGGTTGTTGTTAGTTTTACGAGGGGCTCTAGTTCACACTTTTATGCTTACAATAAAATGTAATAGAACAAACCCCTTAACTCATACATGAGCCTTTAACATTTCCAAACCACTTGTCACAAAACACAGCCCTCTGCACAAGCTGTGACGTCAAATACTGTTAAAACAATGCAGGTATTTATGCCTTAAACTCAAACAGAGAATTGGAAGATGCCGTTGAAAATAAAGTAATCTATAAAATCTTTTTTTGAAAGTCAAAACAAGTTTCACAGATAAATCAAAAGGGTTAAAGTTTTGATCCATTGTTCTAAAAGAGCGGTGAACGTTCTAACAAAATTTGCAAGTTCTTACGAACAGAGGGGAAAAAAAGAAACGTCCTTATTTTTGTTTCCATACATTGATATTGTCTTTAGATCGACGGCAAATATTTGATGAATTCTTAGATCGTACGCGCGTTGCACTAGTTATTTTAGGTGAGCTCTGCTTCTTACAGCCTACGACTATGAACTTGTGTACCGAGAGGGATGAAAACAGGGTAAAGCTGATGGTCTCAGTCGGTGACCCTTGTCTGATACAGTAGTCACAGCCCCAGTACCGGATGAAACAATACTCCTAATGGACCGCCTGGAAGTCATGCCTGTGAAAGCTGATCATATTGCAGCTTGGACAGACTCAGACCCAGTTCTACAGCAGGTTCTCAGAAGAGTTCAGCACGGCTGGGGTGATAGATGCCCTGACCAAAGCCTGGAGCCTTTCTACGTGAGGAGAAGCGAGTTGACCACACACAATGGTTGTATCTCGTGAGGGAACCGTGTGGTGATACCAGCTCGGGGTCAGAAACGGCTCATAGAACACCTGCTCACTGCCCACCCAGGAATGGTCAGATGAAAAATATGGCGCGGAGCTACCTGTGGTGGCCAGCGCTGGATACAGAAATTGAGGATAAGATGAAGTCATGCAAAGTACGTCAATTTCATAAAGCTGCACCTCTGCATTCCTGGGAGTGGCCTGAAACGTGCTGGTCCCGTATACATATAGACCATGCGGGGCCATTTATGAGACAGTTATTCAGCTATTTTGAAAAGAAAAGCTCATATGTGAGTAGTGTGAGCATATCTATCTTTGTGGCTTTGTCTGTTGGGATGTGTGTTGCAGGGACCAATAAGGTTGAAGGTACTATGAGTTGATGGCTAAGGAACGAATGAGATTTCGCATATAAACATGACATTGCTGCGCTTAAGGTCAAACAAGAGCACTTTGAGATCGCTATCTTGATTCTTCACAGTTTTGTCGTCTTTTATCACAGCTGAAGGTGTTCAGAAGGATAACAGTTAAATATCTTCATGATTCAAACTTCGAGTGTAGTGATGCAGCTGTTCAAGGGTTCATATGTTAATTTGGCTGCTGGTTCAAGACATTTATGACCTTATTCGAATGATAATGCCGGCGGCTTAGAGATGGTACTCAAACTTTCACAGTTGCCCTTGAAGCTTCGCTTCTCGGGCAAATGTTTATGTTTCGAACAACCTCTGAGCCGCGAGCATTTTCCTGCGATATTCCAGCCGCCGAGAGATGTTTATTTACTAAATATTGAGTTAGAGAGTTTTGAGTATGTTTTACAAATAACCCAGCTGGCAACAAAACCGAAGGTAAGATTTGTCAGAACTTAGTAAAGCAAAGTGCTGATTTGGTAACATAATGTTGCTCAGCTGTACTATTACCTATAAAAGGAGCCACAGCATTCACCCATCAAACAATTTCCACTTTTTTAGCCATTTAGATCATAACAAAATAGTCTTGATCTCAACATGTACTCTTCCTTACTTTTATTCGTATTATCTGCTCTTCAAGTCTATTTCACCAATGCTGGTCCTGTGACGGAGAGGCTGAAGTCGTTCGACACTTTCTCATCTGAACAAGACGCTGTTTGTCCACCAGGAGTATGGACTTGCTCAACTGGAAAACGATCACTGAGTGGCAAACTACTGTTAAGAACCCAAGATAGCGTTACCAGACGTAGTTGTCCCCCGGGCGTGTGGACATGCTCTACTGGAAAGCGATCACACATACCAAATAGACAATTTACAGCCATTGCTGTAACTGTACAAGACAATAATGAAGATAATGGTAGCAAAGACCGAGCCTACAGATCACGACATATCTTAACGGGTAGAAAGAAGAAAATGTTCAAGAGGATGCTTAAAAAGAGAACACCAACAATGAAGGGCTTCCAAGACTCAAAAGTTGTTTGCCCTCCAGGCGTCTGGACATGTTCTACTGGAAAACGATGAGAGGCGTAAAAAAAATACACAGCTAAAGTGACTTGACGATTTAGCCGGCGACAAGGGATGATTGTATACTCAATAAAGCCTTTCCTGCCACGATTAATAGGAGACCATGTCTGCATGAGAACTTTGTTCGAATTAAACATTTTACGGTTGTAAAAATACATGAAGTGGATTTTCTTTCTATGATCAAAGTAATCAAGATTATAAGTAGAATAAAGGGACATTTTACCAGGAATATTATGTCAGTGCTTATCATTACTGCACTAAGAAAATATCTTAAACGAGCTTGAATATTTGTTTTTACCAGCATATAGAGTATGACAGTTTTTAATAAAAGAGTTTGTCATAAGGAAATTATCGTGTGTTGGTTGGTTGTTGTTAGTTTTACGAGGGGCTCTAGTTCACACTTTTATGCTTACAATAAAATGTAATAGAACAAACCCCTTAACTCATACATGAGCCTTTAACATTTCCAAACCACTTGTCACAAAACACAGCCCTCTGCACAAGCTGTGACGTCAAATACTGTTAAAACAATGCAGGTATTTATGCCTTAAACTCAAACAGAGAATTGGAAGATGCCGTTGAAAATAAAGTAATCTATAAAATCTTTTTTTGAAAGTCAAAACAAGTTTCACAGATAAATCAAAAGGGTTAAAGTTTTGATCCATTGTTCTAAAAGAGCGGTGAACGTTCTAACAAGTTTTGCAAGTTCTTACGAACAGAGGGGAAAAAAAGAAACGTCCTTATTTTTGTTTCCATACATTGATATTGTCTTTAGATCGACGGCAAATATTTGATGAATTCTTAGATCGTACGCGCGTTGCACTAGTTATTTTAGGTGAGCTCTGCTTCTTACAGCCTACGACTATGAACTTGTGTACCGAGAGGGATGAAAACAGGGTAAAGCTGATGGTCTCAGTCGTTGACCCTTGTCTGATACAGTAGTCACAGCCCTAGTACCGGATGAAACAATACTCCTAATGGACCGCCTGGAAGTCATGCCTGTGAAAGCTGATCACATTGCAGCTTGGACAGACTCAGACCCAGTTCTACAGCAGGTTCTCAGAAGAGTTCAGCACGGCTGGGGTGATAGATGCCCTGACCAAAGCCTGGAGCCTTTCTACGTGAGGAGAAGCGAGTTGACCACACACAATGGTTGTATCTCGTGAGGGAACCGTGTGGTGATACCAGCTCGGGGTCAGAAACGGCTCATAGAACACCTGCTCACTGCCCACCCAGGAATGGTCAGATGAAAAATATGGCGCGGAGCTACCTATGGTGGCCAGCGCTGGATACAGAAATTGAGGATAAGATGAAGTCATGCAAAGTACGTCAATTTCATAAAGCTGCACCTCTGCATTCCTGGGAGTGGCCTGAAACGTGCTGGTCCCGCATACATATAGACCATGCAGGGCCATTTATGAGACAGTTATTCAGCTATTTTGAAAAGAAAAGCTCATATGTGAGTAGTGTGAGCATATCTATCTTTGTGGCTTTGTCTGTTGGGATGTGTGTTGCAGGGACCAATAAGGTTGAAGGTACTATGAGTTGATGGCTAAGGAACGAATGAGATTTCGCATATAAACATGACATTGCTGCGCTTAAGGTCAAACAAGAGCACTTTGAGATCGCTATCTTGATTCTTCACAATTTTGTCGTCTTTTATCACAGCTGAAGGTGTTCAGAAGGATAACAGTTAAATATCTTCATGATTCAAACTTCGAGTGTAGTGATGCAGCTGTTCAAGGGTTCATATGTTAATTTGGCTGCTGGTTCAAGACATTTATGACCTTATTCGAATGATAATGCCGGCGGCTTAGAGATGGTACTCAAACTTTCACAGTTGCCCTTGAAGCTTCGCTTCTCGGGCAAATGTTTATGTTTCGAACAACCTCTGAGCCGCGAGCATTTTCCTGCGATATTCCAGCCGCCGAGAGATGTTTATTTACTAAATATTGAGTTAGAGGGTTTTGAGTATGTTTTACAAATAACCCAGCTGGCAACAAAACCGAAGGTAAGATTTGTCAGAACTTAGTAAAGCAAAGTGCTGATTTCGTAACATAATGTTGCTCAGCTGTACTATTACCTATAAAAGGAGCCACAGCATTCACCCATCAAACAATTTCCACTTTTAAAGCCATTTAGATCATAACAAAATAGTCTTGATCTCAACATGTACTCTTCCTTACTTTTATTCGTATTATCTGCTCTTCAAGTCTATTTATTAATGCTGGTCCTGTGACGGAGAGGCTGAAGTCGTTCGACACTTTCTCATCTGAACAAGACGCTGTTTGTCCACCAGGAGTATGGACTTGCTCAACTGGAAAACGATCACTGAGTGGCAAACTACTGTTAAGAACCCAAGATAGCGTTACCAGACGTAGTTGTCCCCCGGGCGTGTGGACATGCTCTACTGGAAAGCGATCACACATACCAAATAGACAATTTACAGCCATTGCTGTAACTGTACAAGACAATAATGAAGATAATGGTAGCAAAGACCGAGCCTACAGATCACGACATATCTTAACGGGTAGAAAGAAGAAAATGTTCAAGAGGATGCTTAAAAAGAGAACACCAACAATGAAGGGCTTCCAAGACTCAAAAGTTGTTTGCCCTCCAGGCGTCTGGACATGTTCTACTGGAAAACGATGAGAGGCGTAAAAAAAATACACAGCTAAAGTGACTTGACGATTTAGCCGGCGACAAGGGATGATTGTATACTCAATAAAGCCTTTCCTGCCACGATTAATAGGAGACCATGTCTGCATGAGAACTTTGTTCGAATTAAACATTTTACGGTTGTAAAAATACATGAAGTGGATTTTCTTTCTATGATCAAAGTAATCAAGATTATAAGTAGAATAAAGGGACATTTTACCAGGAATATTATGTCAGTGCTTATCATTACTGCACTAAGAAAATATCTTAAACGAGCTTGAATATTTGTTTTTACCAGCATATAGAGTATGACAGTTTTTAATAAAAGAGTTTGTCATAAGGAAATTATCGTGTGTTGGTTGGTTGTTGTTAGTTTTACGAGGGGCTCTAGTTCACACTTTTATGCTTACAATAAAATGTAATAGAACAAACCCCTTAACTCATACATGAGCCTTTAACATTTCCAAACCACTTGTCACAAAACACAGCCCTCTGCACAAGCTGTGACGTCAAATACTGTTAAAACAATGCAGGTATTTATGCCTTAAACTCAAACAGAGAATTGGAAGATGCCGTTGAAAATAAAGTAATCTATAAAATCTTTTTTTGAAAGTCAAAACAAGTTTCACAGATAAATCAAAAGGGTTAAAGTTTTGATCCATTGTTCTAAAAGAGCGGTGAACGTTCTAACAAGTTTTGCAAGTTCTTACGAACAGAGGGGAAAAAAAGAAACGTCCTTATTTTTGTTTCCATACATTGATATTGTCTTTAGATCGACGGCAAATATTTGATGAATTCTTAGATCGTACGCGCGTTGCACTAGTTATTTTAGGTGAGCTCTGCTTCTTACAGCCTACGACTATGAACTTGTGTACCGAGAGGGATGAAAACAGGGTAAAGCTGATGGTCTCAGTCGTTGACCCTTGTCTGATACAGTAGTCACAGCCCTAGTACCGGATGAAACAATACTCCTAATGGACCGCCTGGAAGTCATGCCTGTGAAAGCTGATCACATTGCAGCTTGGACAGACTCAGACCCAGTTCTACAGCAGGTTCTCAGAAGAGTTCAGCACGGCTGGGGTGATAGATGCCCTGACCAAAGCCTGGAGCCTTTCTACGTGAGGAGAAGCGAGTTGACCACACACAATGGTTGTATCTCGTGAGGGAACCGTGTGGTGATACCAGCTCGGGGTCAGAAACGGCTCATAGAACACCTGCTCACTGCCCACCCAGGAATGGTCAGATGAAAAATATGGCGCGGAGCTACCTATGGTGGCCAGCGCTGGATACAGAAATTGAGGATAAGATGAAGTCATGCAAAGTACGTCAATTTCATAAAGCTGCACCTCTGCATTCCTGGGAGTGGCCTGAAACGTGCTGGTCCCGCATACATATAGACCATGCAGGGCCATTTATGAGACAGTTATTCAGCTATTTTGAAAAGAAAAGCTCATATGTGAGTAGTGTGAGCATATCTATCTTTGTGGCTTTGTCTGTTGGGATGTGTGTTGCAGGGACCAATAAGGTTGAAGGTACTATGAGTTGATGGCTAAGGAACGAATGAGATTTCGCATATAAACATGACATTGCTGCGCTTAAGGTCAAACAAGAGCACTTTGAGATCGCTATCTTGATTCTTCACAATTTTGTCGTCTTTTATCACAGCTGAAGGTGTTCAGAAGGATAACAGTTAAATATCTTCATGATTCAAACTTCGAGTGTAGTGATGCAGCTGTTCAAGGGTTCATATGTTAATTTGGCTGCTGGTTCAAGACATTTATGACCTTATTCGAATGATAATGCCGGCGGCTTAGAGATGGTACTCAAACTTTCACAGTTGCCCTTGAAGCTTCGCTTCTCGGGCAAATGTTTATGTTTCGAACAACCTCTGAGCCGCGAGCATTTTCCTGCGATATTCCAGCCGCCGAGAGATGTTTATTTACTAAATATTGAGTTAGAGGGTTTTGAGTATGTTTTACAAATAACCCAGCTGGCAACAAAACCGAAGGTAAGATTTGTCAGAACTTAGTAAAGCAAAGTGCTGATTTGGTAACATAATGTTGCTCAGCTGTACTATTACCTATAAAAGGAGCCACAGCATTCACCCATCAAACAATTTCCACTTTTAAAGCCATTTAGATCATAACAAAATAGTCTTGATCTCAACATGTACTCTTCCTTACTTTTATTCGTATTATCTGCTCTTCAAGTCTATTTATTAATGCTGGTCCTGTGACGGAGAGGCTGAAGTCGTTCGACACTTTCTCATCTGAACAAGACGCTGTTTGTCCACCAGGAGTATGGACTTGCTCAACTGGAAAACGATCACTGAGTGGCAAACTACTGTTAAGAACCCAAGATAGCGTTACCAGACGTAGTTGTCCCCCGGGCGTGTGGACATGCTCTACTGGAAAGCGATCACACATACCAAATAGACAATTTACAGCCATTGCTGTAACTGTACAAGACAATAATGAAGATAATGGTAGCAAAGACCGAGCCTACAGATCACGACATATCTTAACGGGTAGAAAGAAGAAAATGTTCAAGAGGATGCTTAAAAAGAGAACACCAACAATGAAGGGCTTCCAAGACTCAAAAGTTGTTTGCCCTTCAGGCGTCTGGACATGTTCTACTGGAAAACGATAAGAGGCGTAAAAAAAATACACAGCTAATGTGACTTGACGATTTAGCCGGCGACAAGGGATGATTGTATACTCAATAAAGCCTTTCCTGCCACGATTAATAGGAGACCATGTCTGCTTGAGAACTTTGTTCGAATTAAACATTTTACGGTTGTAAAAATACATGAAGTGGATTTTGTTTCTATGATCAAAGTAAACAAGATTATAAGTAGAATAAAGGGACATTTTACCAGGAATATTATGTCAGTGCTTATCATTACTGCACTAAGAAAATATCTTTAACGAGCTTGAATATTTGTTTTTACCAGCATATAGAGTATGACAGTTTTTAATAAAAGAGTTTGTCATAAGGAACATGAGGAAATCATCGTGTTTTTGTTGGTTGTTGTTAGTTTTACGAGGGGCTCTAGTTCACTTTTTTACGGTTGCAATAAAATGTAGTTGAACCAACCCCTTAACTCATACCTGAGCCTTTATCATTTCCAAACCACTTGTCATAGAACACAGCCCTCTGCACAAGTTGTGACGTCAAATACTGTTAAAACAATGCGGGCATTTATGCCTTAAACTCAAACAGAGAATTGGACGATGCCATTGGAAATAACGTAACCTATAAAATCTTTCCTTGAAAGTCAAAACCAATTTCACATATAAATCAAAGGGGTTAAAGTTTTGATCCGTTGCTTTACAACAGCAGTGAACGTTCTAACAAGTTTTGCTAGTTCTTACGAACAGAGGGGAAAAAACGAAACGTCCTTATTTTTGTTTCCATATTTTCTTACAAGTTTATCTTGACCAAAACGGCGCAAAAAACCCTACCCGATGGGGCGGCACATACCCTATATAGCTTATTTACGGGAGTGCCCCGCCGGGACATAAACTTTGCTGGAATGGAAACATTTTATGTTTGCACACATGTTTGGATTGTTTTATGGTCGATTATGACCAACAAACAAGATTAGGAAGGAGCTTAAGTCATTTTACCAGGGAAATGAAATTAGGCTGAACTACTTGCAAAATAAGACATCACGTCTTTACCACACTCGACGCACGTATACGAAATGTAAAATGTAAAAATAAAAATGCTCTAGAAGTTTTAAAACTAAGGCTGGTTTATTGTTTCGACATTACCCAAAATTGGGCTTTGCTGTATAACAAATAAGGGAAGGAAAATACCAAACGTTGCGCAAAACTGAGTCTACTATCCCCATCAATATAGATGGTTGCTTACAAGTTAGGTTTGTTCCTGTCATTAAGAGATATTTGAACACCTAGTTTGAACGCAAAGCTGTTGAACTTTGTCCTTTTGAAGGTTTGTACGTGTGAGAATTCGACGTTTAGAAAGTAGGGGTTTAAAAGTAACTGTCATGCACGCAACCTGCACATGGAGATGTTGCACTTTACTCCTTTCACGGTTCGTAATGACGTGAAAGAATGCAGTTAATTAACGATTTGCATAGTGCGACTTTAATACATTGCCTCCATTTCGAAAAATTTTGAAGAAATTTTGCATCATTCAAAGTTAGGAGTAAGAGCCTAACATTACGGGATTCACCAAAAGCCTGGTTAAACCAGGATTAACCAGGGTACAAGCCTGGTTCAACTTACCTGGGTTTTCTCGTTGTCAAACCAGGCTTACCGGGCTTTACCATTGGCATATGTGACCAGGATATTCCTTGGTACCCCCTTGTTATTCTATGAACCAGGAAAACCAGGCTTCAACCAGGCTCTTGAAATGCTAAATGAACAGGGTTTACCAGGCTTGAACCTTGTGTGCAAAAAGCCTTCTTAACCAGGTTATTCCTGGTAAGCTTGGCAAGCCTGGTTATTCCATGAACCACAAAACCAGGCTTTAAGTCTTGAAGTAAGTAAATGAACCTGGGGGTTACCCTGGTCTACCAGGGTTTTCCTGGTTAGCCTGGTTTCTCTTAAAGAAACATGAAAACCAGGCTCAACCAGGCTCAAAAAATTTTTAATCAATTTTTTTAAATTACTGAGTATTATTTTCTATGAAATGTGTCAAATTTTTTTAAAATAATAGTTTTAGGAGGCATATTTTATTTTGCAAATATTCTTCTTATATTAAGTAGTTAGGTTGGTAGTATTTAATTTTATTCTTTGTAAATATTTTTCTTGTATTAAGTAGTTAGTTTGATGGTATTTTAATTAGTGTTCCCTATAGTAGGCCTTACCAGGCCAGCTAGAAGACCAGACACTTAAATATAGATCATCATCATCATCAACCAGGCTTTTGAAGAACTGAATTAACCAGGCATGCTATTTACCATCCTTTTAAAAAGCATTAATTGAGATCCAAAAAATAATTGTCCAGTTTTGTTATTTAAGATTACACTCAGGCATTAAAACTATTTTCTGTTGTCTGTTACTACTGACGGCAAGGATGAAATGGGTTGAAACTAACCTTGTGACAAATTAGCCCCTTTAACGAGGCTTGAACCAAGCTGATCAAAAAGCCTTATTACCCAGGGAAAACTTGCAAATCTGGTAAGTCCTAGTTCTAAGCAGATCTTTGAAAAAAACGCTATACCAGGCTTAAACGGAATAAACAAAGCCTGGTTATCTATGGAATTCCTTGAAATCCGGGTAGAGCCAGTTTTCCCCTAAAACCACGCTAGTGATTAACAATGACACAGCAGTCTTGACTTTCACTTTTTGCTTTCTCTCCTCCCCTCTTCTCTCCTTGTTTTTTTTTTTCTTTTGCTAATGCTCTAGCAGGCTTCACATTGGTGTGAACTTTTTAGGGAAAGCTCTTAAGATCTTAGGATCAGATGAAGTGAGAGGTAGGTGGTTAGTAGAACAAGATTTTCATGGTAATTTTCAGGTCAATGTTACATGCCTGTTTGCCCATTTCCCTGGTGTGCTTGACTGAATCATGCTCATTCTGGTATGGTTTGAAGGATCTCTTCACCTTAAACAAGTTAGCTAAATTTGTCCTTGACTGTTAAAACTGATGATGTCACAAGCGGTAGAAGGGATGTGGATTTGCATGGGTGGGTTACGGGCAGTTCAGGGGCGAATGGGTTAATATTTAAGTGGTTCAGGAATGTATGTACATGTATGTAAGTTGATTTTTGAGCCAGGCAGCCCTTTCTGCTTGAATTGTCGAGAATAGATTGTCACTGTAGTTAAATTTTTTGATGAAAAGAAGAATGATATTACATTAATCATGACATCAGAAAAGAGAAAATAACTCTAAAAAAGGTTCCAATATTAAACGGAGGTAAAGGACTGGAATTAATATTTTGTACAGCAGTTATTCTTGGGGGAAACATTTTATTTTACATACTCGCCTTTGGTTGCAATAACTACTTTTTCTATATGTCATGGTGAAGGGCCAATATTATTGTCAACAGACTATTATTTTGGAAAAAAAAAATATTATACTCAGTCTGGCCTTCCCAATCATGGTTCTCAATAATAAATTATTGAACCCACAACCTGTAACACCTGTCATTGGTGTCACAGGTAAGTGTTACGGCTGTCAAAGAGCATCAACCAGTAAATCCATTCATAGAGCATGCCATATGTTATGCCAGTAAGATTAGCACAGTAATATTATGGCTGTACAAAATTCTATTGTGAACCCTGCAAAGGGGTTGTTGGGGTCAGCACTGATTATACATGTACCCTTGCATAGTAACTAAAATCCTATTTCAATGATCTGGGGATTGAATGTTAACTCCTCATTATTATTTTTAGCATGATAGAAAAGCTTTATCAAAGTTGAACCCTTTAAGTTGCAGATGCTGACATACTGTAAATCAGGGCATAAAGAGTTGTGTGGGTTATTATTGATCCCAATTTTTACTCATTTTTGTGATTGATCCCTCTGATCCCTGGTAAATAAAGAAACCTTTTAAGCAGATATATTTTAAATAATAGAGTTTCAAAACAGTTAAAATGAGCAGACAGCCAGCAGTTTTGCCACTTTCAGCACAGGTAGCCCAAGCTCGAAATATGAGCATCGGTGATTGCATAACATTAAAAAATATAAGGATTTGTGTGGGAAAAAAACCTATCGTTTCTGTAACCTACGAAAATGGAAGGATTTCAATAAAAGACAGCTTACCTTACTTAAAATATGCGTTACGTCTCTCCTGTGTGGTCCACGGGCTGATTTATGGCCGTTTTATGGCCATAAATCAGCCCGTGGACCACACAGCAGAGATGTAACACATATTTTAAGTAAGGTAAGCTGTTTTTTATTGAAATCCTTTCATTTTCGTAGGTTACAGAAACGATAGGTTTTTTCCCATACAAATCCTTTTATTTTGAATGTTACGCAACATTGCCGATGCTCACCGATGCTCATATTTCGAGCTTGGGCTACCTGTGCTTTCAGTGGAATATTTGCCACCTACTCAACATTTTGGATTTGTAATATCAAAATAATAAAATGACCACACAAATCTTGGCCTTTGCTGCCTGCTATTGTAAAACATTCATCTTGAATTGACTGACATTTTGAGTTTTATGGTTTTGTGAATACACAAGACATACATGAACTAAATTAACTAGCTTTGAACTATATAGGCCTTAAATTACAAAAGCTAACTTTGCTTGATTGAAAAAAAGATTCATGATTAACTTACCACTAACTTAGAATAGAACAATCAACCTCCAACTTGCAAGTCCTCATACCTTATTACTGTGGACATAAGCCTGTTAAAGAGCAACTATTTCAATCACACCAGAGAATATAAAATAATAGTCATACAATGTACAGCAGAGCTTGTGATTACATACACTTTACGTTAGTGGACATGTTTCATGAGCAGATAGATTTCTTTGCTTTAGCCTCAAGAATTTATTCTGCTGATCTAAATCATTGTTTACATAATTAATCTGGTTAAGGCGGTTGTTCTGGTTTCTGTTCCTCCTTGTCAATCACATGAAAATCTGAGTTTTTCTGTGTATTTGGTGCTGGCAAAACTGAAAGAATCCAAGTTTAAATCAAATATCTTCCAAGGAAATGATCATCTCTTGGTAGATTCATTACCATGTGATTTGATTTTTGTGACCTTTTGTCTCTTTTCTGAGATCTGTAAACAATAACTGATTGAGTTATTAAAGTTACATTTGTCAACCATTCCAATCAGGGTTTCTGACCAGATTCTGAACAGATGTACATGCACATCAGTATGGAATTTTTTGGGCCAAAACGGAGATTTCCCAACCAAGAGGTGCCAGTACTCACAGGTTAGTATACAGAGGGCTGTTAGCTTCCGGGCCGTGCATTGTTCGTCTATACATTTTTTGTCAGTTTAGTTCAAAATAATACAGTGTACAACCTTTATTTGTTGCTACGGTTATTTACTAACAACTAAGAAGGTTGAAATCGAGTTATCTGTACTAAGACTGGTATAAACAGCTGGTATTAGGTAACAGAGAGAACTCACCAATCGTTAATTCCCGAATCCAGCCAGAGTTGGGAAGCTTTCGTTACATTTGCAAGTAATTGATTATACCCCCTTACAGCCGTGCAACAAGTCATATTTCTTTTGCTATGGAGGTTGAACATCTTTAAAGCTCAAAAATCTTTCTGAAATTCCGCGCCTTGCCATGCGACCGCTCCATGAATTCGAACATCACTGCTGACCATTTTATAGCGAGGGCGCTTAATGCACCTATCGATTCGAAAAATGAATCCATATAAGGCCATTTTATTCGATTAAACACCGCCCTCGATTAAACGCCGCAGGTGGAAGCAAAATGATCAATAAACGCCGCCCTCGAATAAACGCCGCACCTAATTAATGCGGCGTCTATTCGAGAACAATGACAAAAAACTCGGTACAAGTTATTAATCTACACCATCCAGACAATTACGATTCTATCTCGGCAAAATAAGAGAGACATTGGAACCTTTAAAGTAAATAGTATTAAAAAAACGATTTACAGTAACTTTTGTCAGTGATTTAAGGAAACGGTCGATTTCGAAACAAACGCCGCCTGTTCCCCCTGCTCCGCCGCTTATCACAGTTAGCATCTAGTAACATACGTCGTCTAGTAACATACAGCGTCGAGACTCTTTTGACACTTTTCCCTATAGGGCCTTTTTGACGTGTTGCCGACTTCGAATCAAAATGAAGCTTTTCCTCCCACATCGCCTCCATTCAATGTTGTGCCGCTGTTTGAGTCTGACCTGTAGGAAACAATAAACACCCCAACTTTAAAGAGGGGAAGGGGAAGAGTTTGGATTGTGCATGGGTTTAGATAAGTTCCGAACGGAGCAACCCAATTTGACTGCTTATTGTAGGTGAGTTACTTTTCCTTACAAGTTAAATGATGCTTTTAAGGTGAGCGCCGTTTACGAGAGCATCATACAGGCAAACAATGGGAAGAATCTTATCCACACCACGGGCATGCAGTGATTTTATCTCAGACGCCAAGAACCAGCCAACCACTCAACCTGAGTCACATCAAAAGGTATGTTTCTTTGGAAGTTGCTGTAAATGAGGTA
Organism: Porites lutea; assembly: GCF_958299795.1. NCBI lineage: Eukaryota > Metazoa > Cnidaria > Anthozoa > Scleractinia > Poritidae > Porites > Porites lutea. Next base: position 21,274,335 of record NC_133205.1, on the reverse strand, counting down.
AATTAACAAGTGCTAGATTACGAACAGTATTACTTAAATGAAGGTACAATGTCACAAAATGGCATCAACTCCTGCGGAAGCCTAAGAAAGCCGACATTTGACGGCGCCATCAATGGTTTTCCTGGGAAATTACGTCAGGGGAACGAGCGCAGAAATTCCAAACTGATGACGTATCACTACCCAGATCGGGGTAGTGCTTCTGATTGGTCATGTCGAGAGGGAAGAAGACGTACTACCTAGATCTGGAAAGTGTACGTCATCAATATGGAATTTCGGAGCTCGTTTTATCAGACGTCATGAATTTCGCGGGGAAATCAGTGAAGGTGTCGTGAGATGTCGGCTGTTTCCTCAGGCTACTCCTGCCCATGAAGGTGCGTTAACTTGTCTTTTACACTTCTTTCAAACCTGTATTTTTTTAGAAAATGATTTTATTGGAAATTAAAGGTTAAGTAAGAAAACGTCCGTTAAATATTTGAACTGCTCTTAAAATTAAACATTCCAAAAAAATTGCTGGTAGTTTCTTGGCGATGCTTCTAGTTGCATCAACCACCTTGAAGACGTAATGCCACCACAACACTCTACAAGCGAACCAGCAATGCATGACTTCCGCTACACCAAGAAACACCCAAATAGCCGTGTTATGTTTTTCATAGGTCTCAAAGCAACGATTCAAGCAATGCAAATTTAGGACATTAGCGATACTTATGGCGATTTGTGCGGGTTTGCTTCTAGAAAATCCATGCAGTTCCCTGTTGTTCTATAAACTCGATTTTGATGTAACACATCTTCATCCATCCTGGGTATTCTTAGCCTCCGTAACACCAAAGACGAAAATTGCCATCTTCATTTAATTTTACAACAATGAATACAGTCAAGCTTTCATATCTGGGCCGCTTTAATAGTATCATCTTCACTGCTTCTTCGGCGGACCATCATCACTTGGGGCTGGTTTTCTTCATTGTATTTTCTGAAAACTTCTCCGGTAAGCAGGTCCACATTCCCGGCAAGCAGATCTTTTTTGGTACCTTGTGGCTGTCTACTGAACGTTTGTCAATCGTTGTTTCCTTTGAGACGGTCAAGACACTCGGCGGCGAAAACACGGTAGTTTTACTTGCAGGAGCGTGGAATAACATTAGCTTTGCTACAATCGGACCAGCGCTAGCAATAGAGCAGGAGAAGTATACTATGATAAAAGCGATAGAAAGTTGCATTGTTCACAGAAAGGAATGTCGCAGTTTCTCACTTGACTTCTGGGGTCCGCGGTCGTTTGCCTCCACGATTGTATTCACTTAAAGCATTTTGTCCTACAGCTGACAAACATTTCAGTTGTGTTGTCTTAACAGTAGGTTATATCTATGGCTAAAACAGTATAAAAATGAAATTGCTTCCTTTAAAGCCTACATCTATATGGAAATAAAATTGGGAAAGAAAAAAAATCTGTCTTGTCAGAGTTTGAATGGCCTGGAAACAGTGAAAAAAACGGAGAAAAACAACTTATTTGGCAGGATCCGATCGTCATCGCTTTCAGGGCATCTGCCATCTGGCCCCAGTTGTTCAAAAGTTGGATAGCGCTATCGACCGGATAAATCCCTATGCGGATAAGTGTTAGTGAAACCAAATGCGCTATCCAGTGGATAGAGATTTATCCGGTGGATAGCGTTATCTACCTTTTGAACAACTGGGGCCTGAACTGAAAATTATTTTTAGATATTATTGGCTGCCTTACCCATTTCTCACAGCTGAGACTGAATTTTTCGAGATTTTGCATAGCAAATTGCGGATATACTTTCAGCTGTCAATGTTTCTAGCAAAACTTATCGTTGCGTCACACGAAACAGGAGTACAACATAAAATCCTGTGCTTCCTACCGGAGGGCACTACTGGGAATTCTTGGTGGGGATGTGCCGCCCGGTTCTCCGAATTGGCTGACCCTATTTCAGACCAAAAGATGTCACTTCCCACACCCGTTTTCAGACCTGGGGCCCGTTTTTCGAAAGTCTTGATAATTAACCGGCCCGGTAAGCTGTCTCCGTTTACATTAAAGATCGAGGTTTCAATAGTTTTGCATTTAACAAGATAAAACTATCAGTTAATGAAACAAAATGGAGTAGTTTGCTATCCAGGACCCGCGCTCTTTTTCTTTGTATTTCGATTTGAATGTTTTGATTTCGGGCCCGAAAAGTTAGCGGGACTTTCGAGAAACGGACCCCTGGCTTCTAAAACCCATTCCCGTTTTCAGACCTGGAGGTGGTTAATAAACGCAACATACATGTTTTCAAAGACAGAAATTATGTTATTCTTGCTGAGATTAGAACGCCTGCAACATTTCCCTAAAGTCAGGAGATGGGCACCTGATAAAAGCCATTAGCTTATATAGAGAATATAACATGGCCACGCGAAGATACGAAATTGTCTTCGAGTGTTGAAAAATATTTCACCAGTGAGAGCCGAATGTTCTATTTATTATGTAAACATCAATGAAATACCAAACCATTTCACTTTAAAAGTTTTTTGCTCTGAAAGGCGCAATTTATTATGCAGCCATAGCAACGGTGATAATTCACGTGTGAAGATATCTTGTTTTCGCAAGAAAGCTCACCTGTTAATTCATTGGTGTTTATATAATAAAACACTTTCTTTCTTATTCATTTGGAATTGAAATGACGAACACATTCATAAACACTACCGAATTTCCAGTAATTGTGTTATCCAATAAAGTTCTTATTATATTATTGTTATTATAAACCAGTGATGACGTTATCAAATGTTGACTGTTTTTTCAGGCTATACTTTACAAGAAAATTATTTACCTCATTAACTTGTACTTTAAAAAACTTTTGTGTAAGAGAGAGCAATTTACATTTACTTTATTCTAAGAAATCCTCAGTCCAACTACATTTGAATACATTCAGCCATAAATAATGAGGAAAAATATATGCAGTTATTTGCCAATACTTAATTAATTTTGGGCCCACAAATATTTAACTTTCAAGCAAAATAAAACTGAAATTGTGAAGTTTTTCCTACGCGTCAGACTATAATGATAAAGTAAATAAATTCTATAAAATTTCCTATCGCTAATATTAGGGTGATCCTTTTTCATCTCATCAAATTGTAAAATATACAATATCATATAACCTAGCCTAAAATCTAAGATAATTTTTGCTCTTCCATATTGTTTCAGCACCTAAAGTTCACTGCCTTAAGCATTCAAGACTTTTAACCCTTGATATTGATGTACAAATTCTCCCTTCACGTCGCCTACGTCTCTTATAATTCATAAAAAGTGATCTTGGGCCGGGGGGGTACTCCCTATAATGACCTTTACAGAGAGGCTCAGCCCGATTAGGTACCTTATTCACGCTTCAGGTATATGAAAGGGTAGAGAAATCACTGGTTGAAGTATATGAAAGAGTAGAGAAATTTGTCATTTCAGTCTGTAAAATGTCCCAAAGGGCTAACATTTTATGGATGTGACAAAGTTGAGAAAACATTCTGGTTTTTTAAAAGACAATGCATTTACAGGGATGCAGCATTCTACGCTAGGTATGAGGAAGGGGTACCACTTGTCAAAAGGATGCATATGCTACAGGTCAAATTTGATTTCAGGTTAAACGTTTTTAACCTAGGTTGATTCTCAATTCGCTTTGTCTCTTGGCCCTAATTCATGAATAATTACGGCTAGGAAACAAGGGAAATTGAGAATCCACCGAGGTTAAAAAAATGTTACCTGTAACATATATAAAAGGGGCACCTGTCAAAAATGGTATTTAAAAGGGTAAAAAGTTGAACCCCAGGTGGAGCCTCCCCGTATGAAACTTTGTTGATTTCTTTTTCTGAGTTAAATCTAAAATTAATTACACTGTAAAATATGATTTGGGAACAATATACTTCTATTATATGGACACACCATAAATTCCTTGCTATCTGTGGCAGGTCACTCTCCATTTCTGTGCAGAAATAATGACATTGACCTGCTTTGATTCAAAGCAATAATTAACTCCCTAGCTTTGTTTTTGGTATTGGTATATGGCAGAATCCAAAAGCATGCAAGATGAAGCTAATCCTGTTTTCTGATTGGCTACATGAGAGGACAAGATAGTCCCATCTTGTTTTCTTTTTGGCTGTATAATAGATCCTTCATTGACGCAGCTCTGTCAAGTTGGCTGGATATTGGCCTTATTCTTTTTTCATTTTTATTGACCTCTTGGTCCATTTTAAGCCATTGCCATCTTGACTACACGCTTGATCAACCCTCCAAGTTGCTACCATTTTGGTTGCCATGGCGCCTAAAATTTTGGAGCTCCCTAAACCATAAGAGTTGGTTGCCAAATGGCAACCGAGCCAAAACTTTAACTTGGAGGGTTGTTGGTCAATATGTAGTATGGATCATATGCAAATACTTTTAAATTGCATGTTCTTGGTATGTACTTTGTCAACACTGACCCAATTAGTTAGCAAATATTGCAAGAACAAAATGCAGGGGCATTTGCAGATGCATATTAACTTTTTTATGGCGTTAAGGGTAGTATTAGGTTTTAAAAAAAAGTTTCTGAATATTTTTAGTTTTAAACAGTCATGATAATATGCATAGTTATCACATTAAAGATAATTAACAATTATTCCTCAAGCCTGAATGGGCTATTGACTCAGAGGCCATGAGGGCGAGAGGAAAAAATCCAAATAGTTGGTCAAAAATATCGAGACAAAACAACTTTAGCTAGTTCAAGGTAAACTTTAAATCCTTTTTGGCCACCAAAAAGATGGCACTTTTCACTACTAGTGGGCTATAACAGATGATATAGCCTAGTAGCTCAGCCAATCGGAACGCTGCATTGATAATAGACCACTAGTTGGATTTTCCTAATGTTGGAGAGATTTAGAGCTATGATTGAGGCAAACGGCAAATAACAGCAAATATTCATGTTGAAAATTTCTCAAAATAGAAAATGAACAGATAAAAACAGTCTAAAATAATATATTCTTACAGATGGCAATAATGTGAAATTACTTTTATTTTTTGTAGAAGTAAAGAACAGTTAAAGACAAGTAAAGGGAAAACTTGGTCATGTGGCACAAATTCATATTTCCCATAAACGTAACTCTAAATCTCTCAAATTAATCCAATCGCCTAATTTCCTTCCCAGAAACATGCAAATAAGGGAATACAGTACCCAAGATAGTTTAAGGATAACAAAACAAGGAAAAAATTATTTTACAAGACCAAATTTAGACGAACAGCTTCTAAGCCGTGATGTGTATGTTGTTTCACTCTTTTGTATCACTTTCCACTCCAAAGATGGAAATTTGTGTTGATTTGATTATGGTCCGGGTAAGTATGAACAGTTTTACAGTTTTGAAGCACAATTTTCATATCATTCTTACGCTGTTTTCTTTTGGCGCCTGAATAGGTTTTGCAGAATAGTTCCTGCTCTCTTGCGGTGTTTTTTGTCCTTTTGAGCTGACTTTGTCCCAAGTCTTTCCTTTCTCCTTATCTGTCGTACTAAACTGTGAAAAACATCGTCCACAAAATGCCGTAAGGCAGCAGATGTTTCAAAAAATGCACAGTCAAACTCCTGAGCGAGTGCTTGCCCTTCTTCTGTTGTGACTTCTCGTTTACTTTCCAAATCAATTTTGTTCGCAACAAGAACCATGGGTATGTCATCACATCGTCGCACACGCTCAATTTGTTTTTTGGCTTGTGAAGCCTCTCTAAAACTTTGTCTATCTGTTATGGAGTACATTATGATAAATCCCTCACCACTTCGCATGTACTGTTCTCTCATAGATGTAAACTCTTGCTGCAATTAAAAGAACAGAAAATCAAGTTTGTTTTTCCCATGAGCGAACAAATTTCTTTTTGGTACAATTGTATCTTTTGAAGCTGTGAATAGAACTATCCATGCCACCATTGTTACAATTGCCACAACTTATATAAAAAGATTATTAAAAAAAAGTTATCATAAAAAAATTCAAAACATCTGAAGAAAGTACACCCAACTCCCAGAAAATCAAACCAATAATAATCATATTTAATAAAAGTTACTTACAACAGAAGAAGGTGCCATTTTATTTGTGTATACTCTTAAATATAAAACAAATTAAAGCAGGCAACTTGAACAAGTGCATTAGCTTACTTGTCCAGCGGTATCCAAAATGTCCAGCAGCCCTGATTCACCATCAATAACAGCTTGACGTTGATATGCATCCTCTAACAACAAGATGAAAAAAACTTATCATAAATTAGAAGATATTTTTAATTGAATTAGTTAACAAAGTAAAAATCACATAAATAATTCACAAGAAAACCTAAAGAAGAAATAAGCAATTAAACTTTGATGGCTCAGAACAAATTAATGTTACATGTGTAGTACAATAGTAGTGTAATTAATTATTAATTAAATACAGTGTTCTCCCTATTAGGCAGTAACCGGTAAAATTTACCGTCTGAAGCAAGTCACTTCTTACTGCCTGCAACAAACTGAAGGTTTACTAAAATTAAAGAAGTACTTTTAAAAAATACACAAGTTGTGATCCGATCTGATTCTCACATGCCACAAGAAAATGAATGAATATGTGGAAAAGTGCTAAAGTATGTATACACAGCTTTTCTTTTTATATGGGCCATGCATTTTGGAAACAACATTGAAGACAGAGTAAAATTATTGGAATCAATTGTTTTAAATTGTTGTTTTAAGATGAGAACAGCCGAGTTGCATAAAATAGGTCTTAAAATGAGAGAATGATGTTCCAGAGAACTTAGCTCCTAAATTTCCCAGCAAGGGCGAAGCCATGTCCCGCACTCCACTGCCCACCTTCCCCCAGAAACATGCACCTCTGTGGTGCACATTTTTTGCCTTACCGGCTGCGAATGATCCCTTACCTACCGTGCTAAAATTTAGGGAGAACACTGTCAAATAGCGATATAAATCAATAAAAAAATTCACAGTTTGGTTATCGTCTCACCTATAGTAGGATCATGGTAATCCAAAAAACAATGGGACACAAATTGCATTGTTACAGCTGAAAAATAAAACAGATTACATCTGATAAGTCATATTTTCATTTGCATAAAAAGACCATGAAGGTCAAGGGGTAAGGCATTGCACTAGAAATTGTACCTACAGATGCCAATTTGTTCTGTAAATTGGGGACCTCAAATCCCCAGCTCAAATCCTTAACATAAGTAGCCAAATTAGTGACTAATTCTTCATGTCAACCTACTTGAAGACCTGATTCATTTTAAAAATGTGGAATTAAGATTCATCTGTAGCAGTGAAGGGTTTATCAACATCTGTGTTTATGTCAGACAGTCAGCACATGTTCCACAAAGAAAATATGTCAACAGACACCATCTTGGATTTCAAGTACATACTTTGTGTATGATCCCTTATAGTGTCCTTGATCGATTCAGCATATCAGACATTGAATGATGGTATTTTTATAAAGGTTTAGAGTGGTTTTCGTTTGAGTGTCGTAAAACCAAAACCAAAGTAATTACTCTGGCCAATCACATAGGACACAGACAATACATTGAACCAATCAAAACTCGAAGTAATTACATGTGGCTGACGCAAAGCGCGGGAAAATGCATGCGAGCGCGTCACAATTGGCTTTGGTTTTACTTCTGATTGGATGAAAAGGTGGCGCGAATCTTTTAAGCCAATCGCATCGTGTAGAAAGTGCAAAACCAATTACTTTTCGACACTCAAATGAAAACTGCTCTAACACAACACTATCACTAAGGATAAAAAGTCATAATTCTACAGGCTCTACAGTAACTCGCAAAGCAACAAAAGAAAACCGATTTCTATTAGATAAGTTTGTTTTTACATCTTGCTCACCACAAAGGCAAATACGTTAAAAAAAAAACATACACAACAACAACAACAAAGCTGTCAGTAATAATAAAAATGAGGAGAAAGAAAAAGGTAAAAGGAAAATAATTAATTTTACTTTACTCAAGGGGATTATCAAAATGATTTTCATGTCGGGTAATTAATAACAGGAAGAACAACATAATTTTGCTTTTTGTCAGTAACTTAGGCTTTCGTGTTTTCCACCTCTACATCTCTGTGTCACTTCTCATAATTAAAGTGCAAAACTACTATTTATAATGAGACGTTTAACCCTTTAAGCCCTAATATCAAAATTCAAATTCCCATTTGCTGCCCCTATACATCTCCTGTAAAAGTAGTAGCGAGAAGTTGTTGAAGTATCAACTCATCGTATCTTGTGTGATTATGTCCTTAATTCTCATCACCAATCTGTTATATAAAGCATTGATATCACAAGGAGAATTTTGATACTAATCACTCTTAGGGCTCATTAAGGCCAAGACTCTGTCTCCCTTCAGTAGAAACTGTAGCATTCCATTTCCCTTAAAGACAGATAGAGCCATTTACTTAAGAGTGAGACCAATACTGTAACAGCAGCAATTAAATTTTTATGAAAGTTGGCTTTGTTTACTATACACTTGTCAAATTAATTTAAAATAATGCACAAAGACATCTGCTTGGATGTAGCTCCTAACCATATGCACAAAACAAGGAAGTCTTGAGTTCAGCTGACTGGGGAGAAGGGAAGTCCTTGTTTTTGCATCCTGGCAGGATGCATCTTCCCTCAGTTCTAAATTCTCAAAAGTTATCATTCGTTAGACTCATTTCAACAGGCTGAAATAAATCTGGAACTCTGTTACATTTCCTCTTAAGACACTCCTTAGCACCAAAACGCACGCGACCTCGCGTTTCGCGCGCGAGCACCTCTCTTCACTAAGATGACGTTTCAAAAAAACTTGAAATAATTATTTTTTAGTGATAGCTCACAAGAATTTAAAGCAAAAAACGTAGCAATCTTTAATTATCTCGACACAATTGGTCAAACATAGTAAGCTCTTTAAGGTTTGCTGAAAATCGAACGTCACACTTCACTGAAATAAACAACATCGGAACATAAGTATGTTATTATCATTCTCACTATCAAAACAACACCAGTTCACAACAACTTGCAAATGGTATGTACAACAATATGTTCGAGATGATAAGTTTTCTTACCCTTGCGAGATTTTATAGAAAAACGTCGTTTGCTTATCTAAGAAAAGTAGCATTTAAAAATTTTCCCCGGGCAAGAAATAGAGTGGAACAGACAAATTACTAAAATCATTGTTTCAAGCCGCTACTTGTTACATTTCCCTCTGATCACATGCCAGAAAAGTTAGAATTCCGGACAAAATAAACAATAAAGTTGGGAAATTTGCGAAATGTACACCCTCTACTGTAGACAAACACACTGGTGGTATTCCAAGCATTTTATAATTAACCAAAGGATGAAAGCGTTGTAAAAGTGCAAACAAACAGTTCATGGTCGATCGATCGATTTCGGCGGCGATGGCGCATAGCGATATTTCATAACAAAAACGTCTCCTAATCGGATTTACAGTTCTCCGGAGCTGATATCACCATAATTTTTCCTTTAAAAAAGAGAGTATCCAGGAAATGGTTTTTGTTCAGTGATTAGCGATCAATTTTGAATGTTTGCTCGCAAATTCCTTTGGTCAAGGGACGTGAGATCTTTACGCCAGACTGAGCTCGTATCGTTAGTTCGTACTCACCTGATTTGCCAACTCCTCCTTCGCCAAGTAACACAATTTTGTAAATGCGAAGACCACCAAGAAACGAGGCAGTCGTTGGATGCATTCTCTGCACTATATAACAGCTCCAGTATGATTTATGAATACCGGCTCTGATCTCTTCGTTCCCGAATGCTCCCTGTCAATGCGCAGCGTAAACGTTCGTTTCATTTGCATGAATTGTTTTTCTGCGTTTAATTTTATAGGCGACCGGAGTTATTTTTGGACCAGCCCCTGATTGGTTCCTTTCTACGAAGTTGATAAACAAACCTGAAGAGTTTGCTGACGGGTCACACACTTTCGTATCATCACTGTTTTGGGCTGGTCACATTTGTGGTAGCAAATAAATAGGACACAACACGACTTCCCGATAAAAAGAAACGACACTATTTTCATAATTCCACGTGACTAATGCATACAAACCAATGCAAGATTAGTTCACTCCTCCCGAATCGGACTCCTTTCGGAAGTGACGGTCTTCGTTTAGGGGTAGGAATTGCAGATTTTGGTTGCTCTGCAGGGCACGCGGTTTTCAAGACGGAAAGCACAAAAAGAAAACAGAAACGCCATTCTAGCCATGCCCAGATTAGGTTTTTTTTATGAATTGTCCGTTTAGCATCCCCGGCACGTCTCACTGTGGAGTGTGGAAGTCTTTCGGGGCCTTCTCCCACAAAAGCAACCACCCATTTCCCACTCCACGTTTTTTTCCCAATTTGGGTGTAAATTAATTTTGACTGAATCATGATAAGCTTTCTTTTTAGGACTTATTCTTCAAAAAGCATCAAACTGAAACGTAGCAATTACCGGTATCCGATTAAACGCGTGCTGTGAAAAGTTTCAATAATATCCTTCTATACTTTACGACGAGAACTAAAATACCACCTGATATCGTTTAATATTCGAATTTAATCGTTGGCTCTTAAATACATACCTCGCATGTTTCAACATTCGTAGAGAAGAAAATAATAATAATAATAGTAATAATAAAACAGGATGGGTTCCTTAACTTGAAAACAACGTATACCTGGCCCAGGGGGGGGGGGGGGGGGTTATCCGGTTATTTTGGGGTTTGAAATTTTCGATTCTGGGATTTTCTGGGGTAGGAAAATTTGGCAAGAAAGTTTTTGTGTGGGTGGATTTAAGTAACGATTTTTTGAGGACGTTCAAAACAATCTGAGGACTCGTGGTAGTGCCCACGAGTATCCCAGCCGCGTTGGTAGCCATTCTACGAGTAAAAAATAAAAACAAACTTGCTTGTTTTTCGGCTACGGTTTTTAAGGCTCGGAAATTCGGCAAGGGTTTTCCTTCGGGTTAATTTTTGGTCCAGGGATTTTTTGGGGTTTTGATTTTTGCCCCCATTCGAACATCTCCGTCACTTGAAATCCCGAGTACCCCCCGGAATACATGGCCCGAAAATACCCCAAAAATCTATCTGGAAATTCTCCAAAAAATGCCTATAAATCCCAATTTTATCTCTAAAAAACCTCGAAATTTGTTCTAAAAATCCCGTTTTATCCCAATTTTTTTTTTCAATAATCACATTTATTTACTAGACAATGTAAGTGGTTCGTCTCGTTTACATATAATTTTTCTTTCAAACAAACGATAACGACAAGAAGCACTTAGTAAAGTTTGACATTTCATGTGGCATAACCGAGCGAGGCCATAAACATGACAACTGTATTTTTCTTAACATTATCGTCTAAAAATCCTAAAATGTCTAAAAATTTTCCTAGAATCCTAATTTTTACTAAAAATTCCATTTGACTCCTTAAAAGTCTGGATTTTTGTACCTAGGCCTAGTACATGGCGTTCAGGGGTCAGCGGTGATGGAGTTCAATCAGTTACCAAAAAATTGTTGCAGTGGAGAATTTTGTTGCTAGTTTGCAGAGTGAAATGTTAAACTTTGACCGAAAGCACGCAGAGGGTACGTGCGGCCCCATGCCCAGCCCATAAGAGACTCAATGAAAATAAATAAAGATAAAATAAAACCTGAACGTGTCTCTCACATGAATCATGATTTAGGACCATTCTAGTTAAGGCTGATATTAATCTTCATAAGCATCATCTCATGACAACGCTCACTCCGCTTAGGATGGATGCTGATCAGTTTATGCAAGAGGTCTTGGAAGCACGTGAGCAGCCTCTTAAAACCATCCAGGAGTATTCGTTAAGAATTTATCAGGAGGCCAGTCTCCCTCGCAACCGGGTTTGTCCCTGCGAGGGAGACTATTTAGGCGCGTATAGAGCAAAATGATTATTTTTTCCGTGCGAGGTCTTTACGGCAAAATCGAAATTAAATTTTAAACCTGAAATGGTTCCAAAACCATACCCAGAAGGGCGAAAGGGACGTGTGTGTCTCGGGGGTGGGTATATTGTATCATATGCTGTACAGTATTTGGATGGGGTTGCGGAAAACTCAAACAAACTGAGTGACCTCGACTGTTTCAAAACGAGTTAAATTGCACGCGGCCAGCGGAAAAAGAAAACGAGAGGAAAAAACGAGGGGAGACTCTCCTTTTTCGCGCTGGTCTCCACTCGTTAAAGTTTCCCTCGTTAAATTTTCGTCCGCACTCCATCAACCTTGTCCCCAGGGTCTTCTCTCACCATATCGGAAAACGAGAAGACCCTGGGGATGAGGTTGGTATCAAATATCTACGTAAGAAATGCATGGAAGTTCCAGGAGCTCATGCTGTAGATATTACAGTGCGACTACTCGAACCGGGACACTTGGAAGAAGCAGTTATTCAATTACGTTTTTCGAAATCAACGGCTTCTCTAGAATCTTGAATTTTCGTTGGTCCGTTTGAAAAAAAGCTTGAGAAACTTTTCAGTTTCAGAAAAACGTTGCCATCGGATAATCTTCCTCAAATTGCCGGCCCCAGTTCGAGTAGTCTCACTGTAATTGACACACAAACAAACAAAATAAACTTGATCTTACACCTCACTCTTGTGTACACAGAAGAAGAGTGTTTCTCTCGCCAACCTATCGGTATTTTCTTATTGCATCCTAAGGGCACATCCTAGTTGCGGTCTCATTAAGCTTTCCTTTGCTTTCGACGCCTCTTAAGCTGCCCTCGCTCCATTTCTCGTAGCCTCCCACGCAGGCGTTTTTAGGGGAGCTCGTTTTTAGCTCATGGGTGACGTAGTCATGCCATGGGCTTTTGGAGGCACTCGAATGGCACTCGATCACTCACTCACTCACTCGCTCACTCACTCACTCACTCACTCACTCACTCACTCGATTCTCATTAATTTATTCATTAAAGGCAGATTAAACACTGCACTCTTACCTCCCTTTCTCAGTATTACGTTTGTTCCAAGTGCCTTGTGAGCATATGTTTGGCATATTCTAGAGGGTGCTAGTAAGGCCTACATTTTTTCCCGACACATCATAGAGTCAGGGGCACCCAACGACAATTTTCGGAAAATATCTGTTCGGAAGACGATTTGAGATCTAGAATTTTCGGAACATTTGTTGTAAAATTTTTTTGCATGCCTCTCTCTCCTAGGATTTTCGAACATCTAAAAACTACTATAATTGCCCATTTTTTAACGGATTTTTACCCTCAAAAGGTCACCTAGAATTTTCGGGAGCCTTTTTTCTGGCTGAAATTTTCGAAAAGGTAAGTTTTGATCCCTATAATTTTCGGATCACTAGACTTTCAGCTAGGAAATCCGAACAGATGAAAAATTTATAGGGGATAAAAATATGCCTATATATACCGTTTAAATACTAAAATACGTTTAACAATGCTATGTTTAAGTGGTTTTGAACTATATTCTCATTGGGTGCCCCTGATAGAGTAGCCAGCCGAAGATGGGTTTTGTATAAATGGAAATATTCTAAAGAACACTGACTATATCATTTGCAAGAAATGGACTTGGAATTGTTAAAAGGACATTGAAATAATTGAGTATGCATCATTGTTGTATATTTCGACGAATTGTGCACATTTGTTCTCAATATTACTTTATGTGGAGAGGATGCGATCGACTGGAGTGTGAAAGAGCTATCGCAGCCTGACGATGGGATTTCATTCAGTGAAAAGCAAATAAGCCAAAGAGCGTTAGCTGCCAAAAAAAACGGTCTTTGAATTGTTAAAGCGACGTTGAGAAGTATCTATTGCGGTTTATTATTATTTGGACGATTTTGCTTGAATTCTGTAATTAGCTGATATTTGCCCAGTAGGCTTTTCTTTGTCGCTGATTCCATTTGTCAGTCCTATTGATGTAATTTCTAAATGCTGCGCCGGAATAAACAAGTTTCTAAAATATTCAGGTACAGAAGGGCAATCGCATACTTCGACTGCGTCTTAATTACTTAGCTACAGTCTATAGGTCAGAGCACACACAGCTTCGAGCTTAGTCCGTTTATTAAAATAACTTTTAGCTAGTGTTTAGCAAAAGCGCGTTCTAAAGCAGTTTAATTTAGCCATAAACGCCTGCATTCTGTACTTAATAGCTCGTAGTACATATACTAACCGTTACGCACTCTTTGTGAACAGCATATGGAAACATTTTTTTAAAAGCACTTAAAAGGTCAGAGCACGTACAGCTTCGGGCAAGGGAGCTTGCTAGTCGCTGGTGGAAAGCGTGAGTGCTATAGAGATGCCAAAAAGTTACCGAAGAAATGCTGACGAAATGCTTAACACTGTATGCCAAAAAGCAGATGCCAAAAACCAAATGCTAATTACTGTATGCCAAAAAACACATGCCAAAGATTAATGTAAACATGATCTATCAAATATATCAACACAGAGAGAAAGTCATGAAATATAAGAAAACTAAGGAGAAAGGTTAATTTGTTACAAGGCCCAGGCAGTTTCAATCACCTGAATTTCAAAATGGAATGTTTTTTCTACACTACTTCAATTCATCCATGAGCTCGCTCCTAGGAGCCTTTGATTCATCCCTCCCCTAAAAATGCCTGAGTAGGAGGCTACATTTCTTGCGGAAGGGAACTGGTACCATTTACGGTATTTTTAAAATCGATCTCGATCGCCGTATATGGAAGCAAAATTACCAATAAACGCCGCGCCGAATCAAAAGATTGCAGCGTTCATTTGAGGATCAAGAAAAACTCAGTAGAACTTTGTAATCTACACAATCCAGGTTCTACTCTCGGCCAGAGACAATGGAACTTTAAACGAGCTGTGTCACGAAATTGATAGACTGCAAAACAGTCCGTATTTTTGCGTATTCAAGTACGCGCGAGCAGTCAAACGAGGCTGAAAACAGAGAGCGAGACTGGGGAGAGCCTCACACGCCCTACGGGCGTGTGAGGCTCGCGCGCTTCGCGCGCGTAAGACTTACGCCACGCTTTACTCATTTCTTTACTGATTTTGAGAAAAAAACCGACTGTTTTGCAGTCTACAGAATTGATCAAAATTCAAACAGTAAACATAAAAAAAAACGGCTAAAAACATTAAAAGAAGTTATAAATAGCACAGCAAATGCAAAAAAAGGCACGAATGGACAAACCGGTTCAAAATATATTTTCCAGTTGTTGTTTGTAATGTTTGATATAGTGTCGAGTTGGGAGAAATTTTTGCTTGACACTGAAGATGTTATTTTGTCATTTACCAATTATTTTCTCGCTAAAGTCAAGTTCCTTAGCGAAAAAAAAATTATAGGCAATATTAACCCATGGCCAATGACCTAGACAACCTCGACACAGCCCCTTCAAGTCTTTTTAAGAACTTTCTGTTCTACAAATGATTTCTCGTAGTTGTTGTCAGTGTGTTAGGAATGTGATTTTTATATGAACGCCGCCCTTGAATGACTTAAAGGACGCATTGAGTAGGCTAAAAATTTGATAAAAGCCGGGGTGTTTCTTCTGGTTTGCTAGAATAAATAAGGTATTTGAACCTCATTAAATCTTACGCTGAAATATTCAGTGAAACCGCTTTCCCCCAGTCTCACTTCTACTGCATGGGTATATCATAATTGTAAAAGAATTTTAAGTGTAGGCAGCCTGTGCGATGATCGATTGTTCTGAAAATACATCAAGAGCGAACAACTTATGTCCTGGGCCTAAATAAGGAATTATAAAATAACAAGAAATGAGTTATGTCGTAAAATTCTGAGTGCTTCAGTGCAAAAGGGACTATGTATAGCAGTGACGATACAATAACAAGCCAATATAACTTTGACCTTGTCACTCGGCTTATATCACGTTTAACAGAGTAATGCCAGAGTAATGTTTTCATGCATGCAAACAATAATCCAGAAACCCTCAACACATAAAAATTCTCTCATGCACAGTTTGGTTTTCTTTTTTAGTAAAGCCTGCCAAATGCAAAATACTTTTTTTTTTTGCTATTTGTTTTAGTAAGGCAGCAGTTCTATAAGATTGTTTCCCATATCATTTCGATATATTTTCAGGAAGTTATATCCAACTCTATGTAATTAATTATTGACTTTTCCCACAGAGATATTGCGAGTCTGGGCAACCTTAACTGGCCTTCAACGGAAGGTGGAGAAAACTTTCCGAGTCTTGACAATATCCTCCTTTGGCCTAGAGCCGAGGCACGTCCGTGAGTTTTCGATACTATTTCTTCGGGTATGGGCAAACTGTTGAGAAATTACAGACCACTAATTGTAAACAAAAGGTCAAGGCAAGAAAAGACTAGACATTTCTGCCAAGGGAACATCACACGATTGTGGGTTTTGGCGGGAAATCGGGGCGCTTGAACGTGAAGCGCACGTATCCTTCTCACATCTCGTTTCCGATCGACCGCAAGACAACAGCATGCTTAGTCTCCCTCGCCGGCAGCCGTTTTTGTCTCTTCACGCAATGACACAAAAACAAAGTATGCGTTGGAACTCAGTGAACCTGTCGTTGCAGGGACAGCGGAGAGAGTGGGGCTTGGGGAGGGTAAAAAGTCGTGGGCGGGGGGCGGGAATATTTTACCGCGTTTATTTTTAATCGTCAGATACATTACTTGAAAAAAAAACAAAAACAAAAACACACACACACAAAACAAAATGAAGTTCCAGATTTTTCCTTTACATGCTGAGCACTTTGTAAACTTTGCGCGGTTTTCTTTGTGAGTTTAATCCTTTTCTTTGAGACTTTCTTACCCACAGCGTACGGGTCGCCTGGTTTCAAAGTCTTCCGAGAGGTGAAAGAACGGTTAGATTTTCCACTGTGAAATAATGGAGATAACGACTTCTGTTTCTATTCAGAATTAATTTACTTTTGGACAAACGTTTCTCCTAACGATCGGTTTCCTTAAGTTCGGAGAAAAAGTATTTGTTATTGAAGGCAATAAGAAGCGTCGATAGAGGGAAGCAAGAAAAGCAGTCACTGCTTTTTTTGCTTCAGACTACCGACGTTGCTTTATATTGCCATCGATATTTGAAACGGTTTTATTATCATTTTCGAGAACAAAAAACGGAAACATCAAACATGTTAATCAGCTTAGTAACGAAAGAACCTGACGATGGCAGCATATTCGAAAACCTAGAACACCGGAACACCCCCAAACACTGGCAGTAACCACAGTTTACCCACCCCTTTCCCCAACCCTCTTCCACTCTCATCCTTGCTCCGCGATCCCTGCGTTACGCTATCTATTTGCTTCTGGAGCTTGAATCACTTGTGAGTGATAACCTCGCCTACTCCCCCTTCCACGTTGTAGAAAATGTACGAGACAAGGCTGTCGCTAAAATGACCCTGCTCAAGGACTCAAATTTGTCAACCAAGACAAAGATCTTGGCACACGACCACGAGTTTTTATGGGCTATGACACGAGAGGAAATTGCTGTTGTAAGTCAATTCTCTGCCAATAGTCCAGTCAAATTGTGGTTTAGCATCAAAGTAATTGCAACAGATTTTTTTTCAACGCCCTTTAATTGTTGGAAGGCTATTTAACAACATACTAAAAATCCGCCAAAATCGGGTCGGTGAAATATGAGAAAAATTGGCCATGAAGATTTTCAACTTTCACCACAGGACACCCAATTTCAGGAAGATCACAAATTCAGACAAAACATCTGATAATTGTGTTGTTTTTTTCCTCAAGAATTTTCGATAGAACATCGCTAATTTATTTTGAGTAGTTTTGTTTTTAAAAACGTCGACTAAAGGTGTGAGAAGCACGTGGGTCAGTGTTCCGTCTTGCAGGCTTTGCACAGGTTACCCAGCTACTCGTTTGTCTTCAGATTCTGTTTTGGTTTTCCACATTCTGTTTTTTCTAGGACGGTATTTAAAATGGAAATTATTAGTCAGTCTGTGTTAATATGGTTAAAAATATTAGTAACTGTTTTTTTTGCGCAATATCAGAAATGCAGTAAGTATTTTAGCAGTTAAACAGGCTTGTAATTTTTTTATATCCTGCAGCATGGATGCTAATTTTGTAGCTGACTGATGGTGAGCGATTTGATTTGATATTTTGATCTCCTTCGGTCAGCTACTAAATTTGAATCCATGCTGCAAGATACGTGCGACTAAATGTTTGCAACGGACGATAGCTTTGTATCAGTTCAAACTGTTTAACCTATTCCCAGTTTTGTGAGGTAAATATGTTCAAACCTTAGACAATATGTGTGACCGAAATCAGGGATTCTTTTTTTTTCTCGCGACATGCGCAACGTCTTTTAGGATTACGACTCTGTACTTTACAAAGTGAGTTAATAAATATTCTGCTTCGGATTCCGTCTATTTGTTTTTTTCACAGATCGTAACGCTCTGCGCTTTTCATTACACCTGGCCGAATCTGTAGTAAGGGACTGTGCAATAATTATCTGGAGGGGGGGGGGGGTTCTAAAATTAGCAAAGTAAGCCTTAAAATAAAGTTGCACCCCCCCTGAATTAAAGTTAAAATAAATTCTTGTCCACCCCCGTCTAGAGGGGAGATTACTTTCAACCCCCCCTCCCCAACCTCCGATCCTCTCTACATCCCTCTTTACCTTTACACTACTTCTGGTATGTCTGCATCATCAATAAATAAAACTTGGAAGCTGCGCTCCACATAATCGTCGCCTGATGAACCACCTTCATACTCGGTTGACTCGTCCTCAGAATCACTTGAGGTATCATCATGAGAACTGGAGGGCATGTTTTCATCATCATCTTCGATGTCTTCATCAAATGTTCTTGCTACAGAACCATCTGCATGCTTAAGTATTCGCTCAACTAATTGTGCCTTGTTTCCAGATACTATTAGACCTTCTTGCCTTAGATAGAGCCGAAGTTGCTTGTTAGTCAGTTTTTCAACATCGTCTCTGCTCTCCCAACAAATATCTTCTGGAATGGTGTTTCTTTCCAGATTTCTTTTGTCTGCTTTTAGAGCCAAGAATTCAAGGTGCTGAAGATATCTTCTGCAAGAACTTTCGTCGATGTTAAGCTTTAAGCATGCTTGCCGTATGGCCTGGTTATCAGAAGAGGTCACTTTCTTTTCAACAAACATCTTCTTCACTTGTACACTAGGAAGGATACTGTCAACCTCGCTTG
This sequence comes from Porites lutea, assembly GCF_958299795.1. Taxonomy (NCBI): domain Eukaryota; kingdom Metazoa; phylum Cnidaria; class Anthozoa; order Scleractinia; family Poritidae; genus Porites; species Porites lutea. Next base: position 21,255,247 of record NC_133205.1, on the reverse strand, counting down.
GAGCCAAACGAGGTTCATCAACTGGGAGATACTTTCCTGGCGAGGACGGATCAAGGGCTGGCAATGGAGATCGTGTAATGGGAATGCCACCTGTCCAACCTTCTTCCTCGCATTCATCGCAGGTTGGGTCACATGAAAACTTCAAGTACTCAAGGTAGTATTGTCCTTGCTTCACATGGGCATCTTTCATCTTTTGAAGCTTTGAAAAAACTCCGTTCCCGCATATTTTGTGTCGTTGCTGTGGAGAAGCCTTCCTCCATTTAAGAAGGTACTTCGAGAGATGAAGCAGGAGTCTGGATGTGACTTTCCGGATGGTAGCTGGCAAGGGAGATCAGGAAGTCATTCTTTCCAGGACCCGATTCGTCATGAATGCGCTGTGCAATTTGGTTGGCAATTGACCAAGTATTTGCTTCCTCCCAGGCAATGCAGTGTTGTTCTATGTCTTTCAAGCACATTCTTTCCAATTCTGCAGTAGGAAGCCCATGAAAAGGGTCATTGGGTGGGGCGACCGGACTTCCTGTCGTAAGAGCTTCTCCAATTGCAGCATTAGTGCGTTCTGCCTCGTTCTGCGCCGAGTCATGAGGGACTTGCTTTCCTGTAAATGCTTCGTTGGGGAAGCGGAAGTGCTGGTTCAAAACCAACTCGGGATTTAACTCAAGTTTTTGAATATATGTTTAATATTGTTGAGATAAACTGTTCATTTTTAGTACAAGGTTTTGAAGCTGTTAATATTAATATTTCTTAAAAGATTCCAAAAATTGATTTTGATTAGCTTACATGTAATATACATTATCTTGAGTCCATGGATTGAGATCAGACCTCTCAGTTTAACTTCTAACCCCCCCTACAAATGTTTAAGAAATTACCTCTTACCCCCCCTACCCTGCGCTTTGGTTTAAGTTCAGGCCCCCGCTATTAATCTTAGAACCCCCCCCTCCAGATAATTATTGCACAGTCCCTAAGGGAAATCCAGAAAACCAAGCGAAGTGTTATTATCATTATAGTTTTTTTTTAATCTTCTTCTTGTAACGAGTCTCAGATTTAGTTTAGTGTATCTGAGTGTTCAGTTTGCGGCAGCCGTTAATTTCTTGGTGAGATGAATAAGTAGTTTAATCGCTATGTGGTTTAAAGGCGTTTATATTCCCTCCTTGCATTTTTTTTGTTAGAACAACCCTGAACCTTGACCAGTTTGTTCTCGTCCATTGGCAAATGAGGACCTCTTTTTCTAAACGATCATGGGATCCTATACGTCTGAAAATAATTGCAGTGGTCAATGAAGGCGCGAAGGTAGTGGACATATGTACAACATTAATGGGCTTGCCTGACATAGCTTCTGATGGCTCACCTCTTTTTGCGGAACCTATGTTTCCTTTCGGATGAGCGTTGTGTAACACTTCAACTTACTGCATGTTACCTTCTGACTGAGTTGCGTGAATTATGCTCTGCGTGGGGAATTTCCATTACTCCATAGACTCTAACAAGGTATTTTTACATGCGCATTGTTTTGGCTACCCAGAGTTTGTCTTTCCCTTAAAAAGCAGCTTCCCTATTATACTATTTCGCTTTCTTGAAACAAACGTTTGCTGGAACCAAAGTTCTTATGCGATGACTGTTCCGTTAACCTTTATAATTTTTTTTGCGAAGGTGACTTTTCCTTAAATGAAAACGCATTTCCCTCTTGTTAAATTCATAGGCATTGGAGCTTAACCTGCTCAAAAACTCTGCATTGTTGTGCATCGTAAAGAATTAGTAAAACTAGCCTCCCCTCCTCTCCATTCACTTTTAACAAGAAGAAAACGAAAAGCTTCAAAAAAGTAAAACTTGCATATTTGAGGATGACGGTACGTTAACGAAATTGGTAATGGTAAAAGCCAAAGCATTATCTTGCTGGATTTTTGAGAACCTACAGAACGGAAATTGCAGTCTTTTGACTGAGAAAAAGACCAAAAGCCGAAGGCAAAATGAATTCAGAATTCTGATTTAAAAAGGATATATTTTAAAATCTAATGATTAAGTAACGGCTTTCATTTTCAGATTTAAAGCCTTACGACTAAATTTGTTGTAGTTTTACAGCCAACAGTTCCCTCTATTACTCTAGACGCTTCCTGTTATTTTGGGGTTCCTTGAGCGAAGCATGGCGTCCTGTGCAAAAGCAAACCGTATTAAATATTTATCCTTTTTGAGAAAAAGAAACAAAGTGGTTTTTATCACCGAAACCTAGGTAGCAGTTATTCTTTCTTCTTTCACTTTCCCATAAAAGTAACAAACACATTTTGTGCATTTTTTGTTTGAACTTATAATTTCAACTAACGTGGGTGTCCTGTGTTAAAAGCTCAAAATGTTTCACGCTTAATTTTGACATGTTCCACCGAACGGATTTTGGCGGATTTTTAGTATGTTGCTAGATAGGCCTCTCTTACTTAAATGGCGTTGAAAACAATTCTGTTGCAATTAGTTTGATGTTACAAGTCATTACATACCTTTACCCATATCAAGAGCCATAATGGCTCTTGCCCATACACAAATTGCTGCTTTGAAAATTATAAAGGATATCAAAAAAATTTCATCAGGGAGCAATAACCATTATATTTTTTATTGATTTTTGTTGGTAGCTAGTAGTAATGACTTGAAAAAAAATAAGTTTCAATCCATGTCTATCTCTTCCGTCAGTAACAAGAGACAACGGGAAACCGTTTCGTTGGCTTAATATAGTGGGGGAAAAAAAAAGAACTGGACCAATTCCCAACACATTCAACTCTTAAAAACTGAGATAGCGAATAGTGTGGTTTAAACAGACCCTGCCCAGACCCTCGTGGTCTCTCCCTTTGCTGTTCCCCTTTTTTGCGCCTCTCCGCCCCCCCGCCCCTCCAAATACTCAGATCGGCTGCACAGGTTTTCATTGCAGCATCCCATTATAACAACATTCTCTAACACCACTTTGGTACAACCTTGAAGCATTTGGAGTGATTATTTATTGTTAAATGAGACTTTAATAAGGGGAAATAGTAATTTTCAGATTTTTAAGAGTTTCACTCTTCTAACTTTTATAATAGAACCACGTAAAGTAATTCGACTTGTTTCCTGTGTTTCATACAGTTTTTTCTCCATGTGAATTTATTGCCGAAAACTCCGACGCGCAATAATACAATTTTAAAGTTCACCTGGAGTATAGTTCTAAGGCTTTTAAGCCCCTGCAGTGTACGAGGTGGGGGAAGGAGGAGGAGGGGGGGGGGAGGGGGGGGGGGTTGGATGAGTCTGCACAACTAGCGATTATTTTCCATGTTAATCAACAACTGTTCGTTGGATATTTGAAATTGTATACCAGTTCCAGCAAAATGCTGACAATACTTTCTAAACGAGGTCTACCCACGGCCTTCCAGAGTGTCTGCTTTCAAATCATCAGGGCCTTCTTTTACAGTCTTATGTAATCGCCTTTCTACTTTCACCCTCCACGCCATGCGCCTTTAACTTCAAATCAGTAAACTTTATTTTCCAGTTATTCTGCATTTGAGGGTCTCGAATGAGTCCAAATGATTGTTCGAAAATGCCCAGGCAACTGGAAAATCTATGCACAGTCCCTCCAACTGAGATTTTTACAAGTCCATAAGCATCTATCTGACCCTTTGCCCCACCAACGTTGGCATTAAAGAGTAGTTTTTCTTTGCAGACCAGTTCACGGAACTTTTCACTGACTGCCAACGCTCCTTGACATTCGTCATGCTCTTGTCCATCCGACACCATCAGAACAGAAGCTCGAGCATCTGCCCAAAAATGCTGCGGACCCCATTCTGGAGACGTTCCATCCGTTGAAGTATTAAAAGTGTTCAGGATTTTGTAGAACCAGGGTATAAAATATTCTGCCAACTGTTGGCCATTAACATTAGTATCAAAAGAGGAATTACAAGAGACTGTCCCTGAAGGATTTGACGATGTTGTTCTAAGTTCTTCTCCATTATCCGCCAATTTTTCACTTTCGTTCTCATTTTCGTTGTCACTGTCCTGAAAGGAAGAAATTGGAAAATATTCTTTACTTGTCCATAAGATGAATGGGCCAATAGGTTTACTCATCGGTTAATTCCCGGACTGAATGGATACAAAAGATAACAACAGGCAGCGTGGCCGAGTGGTCAGCGCGTTGGACTAGCAATCCGGCGGTCCCGGGTTCGCGATCGCATGATCTCTTTTGCGCTGCCTTGTTCAACTAAAAGCTTTAAAATATTTGTTTAAATATAAATCATTTTATTTTCATAGTTTCTGTTTTTCACTTTGCTTTTCATTTATTTATGAGAAATGCTCCATTCTGAGATCATCAGATATCTAGATATCTGGGAATTGTGTGAACAATGTGTTCGGTACACAGCAATATTGTCTCACTCATCCTAGCTGAACTGACCATCATTTTTTTGTCATGCAGATTACATCATTTCATTTTTCACTTACTGTAACCACACCGCAAGCACTGATCGATGGTGCGAACATCTGAACGGGGAAGCTTTATGAAAAGAAGAGAGGGGATTCTCGCCTCACACGCCCTGCTACTCTTACGCCACGCTTTATCGATTTCTTTACTGATTTTGAGAAAAAACCCGACTGTTTTGCAGTCTAAGTGTGAGTCGTTTGTGAGGAGGAGCAAGGGTGGTGCAATGGTGAAAGCACTCGCCTCCCACCAATGTGGCCAGGGTTCAAATCCGAGTGTTGACACCATGTGTAACTGAGTTTGTAGTTGGTTCTCCCCTTTGCTCTGAGTGGTTTTCTTTGAGCACTCCGGTTTTCCCCTCGCCTCAAAACCCAATATTTCGAATCCCAGTTGGACAAGGAATGCTAGACCAAGAATCTCTACGTTGATGTGCTATATCTCAATCTTTATATATTTTATTAATTTTATAAACACTTTGTTACACCTTTCCCTCGAAGGAATTTTCACTATTTAGAGGGGCTGGGATATTGCTGTTTTAATAGGTCAATTCTGTGCTGAAGTAATTAACTAATTCCTTTACCCACACACAAATTGCCCCCTGTCGAGTTATTAAAAAGATATCACATGAGCTTCATCAAGGACCACTAACCATAATATTTTTGGGGCAATTTTTGCAGGCATGGCATTAAAACTTGAAAAAATTGCCTCAACTTTTTGATGTTTCAATCCATGTCTATCCTAGCCATCCAAAGTAACAAAACTGGACCTATTACTTTTGGAATTCAATAATGATGTGAAGACAAATTTTAGCTTTTCAGAAAGATAGCAAATAGCACGATATATCCCAAGCTACGAACTCTGACAAAACCAGTTGAGACACATTGCAATAATACCTGTTTTTTCTCATTATCCTGGCAAAAATGGAAACCATCACTGGATAAATGCTTACTTTTCCCCCTCCTGGCTTTATCCAATGTTGTTTATGATAACACGATAATTACACATGGTGGTTTTTAGGCCAAAACAACTTTGAATAGAGGGTGGGGAGGGGGTTTACTTTTTCTGTTTAGAGGAGATGGTAGTATGGCACAAAAGTTACAAATTAGATGGGACTGTCTTGACACTACAACCCTGTCTCCAGGGTTGTAGTGTCAAGTTTAGCCTACAGTGTACCTCTTGGGAACTGCCCCAATACAGAAGCAATCTTCTTATCAGAGTTGGCTTGTCTGATGAACCAGGTTCAACAACACCATTTTCAGCAAGGTATTGGTAAATGTGTTCACGTTTGACCTTTTTCCTTCTCAGCAATTGACCTGCAGTATGACTGTATGTTATTATGGCATCCACTGCCTCTGTCAAGTGTTTGAAAAAAGCACATAAATGGTGGGAAATGACAAAAGCTATAACAGTACAGATAATTTCCCAACTTTGTTTTTTATAAAACACAAGAAGTAGAATTTCTAAATAGTCGTAAATACTATGTAAATTATAACCTATATGTGTGCATTTTCAAAACCAAGGCACCCTTGTGCTTCTTGATTCGTGAACCATACCCTTTTGTGTAAACTGATGTTTTATGACTTGGCTCCATTTTAAGCCAATTTTATTCCCAGCAAATTTCTTTAGTTAAAGAGATTGGCTCAATAATTAAGTCGCAGTGTGCTGTAAATTTGCTTTTTCTTCAAACAGACAAATTGTAGAGTGTAAACCTGCCTTGCCATATTAGCCTGAGACCAGGCTAAAAAAGGAGTAAAAATCAGCATTGGCGAAAAAAAAAAAATTGGGGCGCAAAGCGAGCCGAGAGGTAGTCTGGGGAGAGGGAAGGGTGGCAGAGCCTGGAGACATGCCTTTGATGCCGCTGATCCACCCTCCAGTAATTAACTAATCATTAAAATGTCAACACGTCAAGTTCTCGTCATGGATGTCAGAGTGAGCTTATTATGTCACTTTTGTAAAAAAATATTTGAATTCGAAATGAAGTAATAGTGCAAGCAAAGAGATCTACTTGACTTTGATTGCCAACTGGAGTAACAGCAGCTTGGGCAAAGAGAAATAAAGATGTTTCAGAGGAAAATGTGCCACGTGCGACCAGGGAAGAACAGTCGAATAGACTTTCAAGGATATCCGTCAAGTTCGCAGTTCCCATTATAATGCTTGTTGACATACATATAGCAATGCTATTGGTAGAGTTGATATTCCGTGGAGGAGAAATGAAATGTGTAAGTTTAGCACCTTATGCGACAGACTATTCAGTTTGAGTGTATTCCTGTTGAATTTGTGTCTGCTAAAAATTGTGTAAGAATTAGTAATAATCATTTTCCCTGATTTTCCTCAACTGCTGTTATCTTTGTACCAGCCTGCGAGCAGAGGTTTCTCTCTTGCATGCATGGTTTTTAGCATTTACGAAGTCGTCTGCATTGCTTGTCAGTTGTGTATTTGGTTTGTTAACTACGCGACTGACAAGCGAGGCGGACCTTGTAAATGCTAAAACTAGTAAAAGCCAAACAAGAGACTTTTCTTGTTTTTCTTTGTGTTCTGACTGCATTTCAGACCTCCTAGGCACTGTTTAATACCTCTTTTTGAGCGACAGTTTTTCACCCAGATGACAGTAGAGAGAAGAGAAGGGAAGGTTGGCAAACCTCTCTTGACCGACTCCGCTCGCGGTGGGGATAAATTCCACGACATTTGCGACATGGAGACATTTCCGCCAGAAACAGATGTCCTGATAAATAATGCCAAAATTCCCATTTCAAAGGTCCTAAATCGTCAATGAAGTGAACCTTCTCTTTTCTTCTCTCTACTGTCGTCTGGATGAAAAACTGTCGCTCAAAAAGAGGTATTAAACAGTGCTTAGGAGGTCTGAAATGCAGTCAGAACGCAAAGAAAAACAAGAAAAGGCTAAAGGTAAGCTTCAAAGCGCTATTCAATGCACATTTTATTAATTTAGTCAGCAAAGAGTATTTCTCATACAATGTCTCATAATTTTCTTGCTGTATGAATAACTAATTAGCCTAAAGGGATAGTGTTGTTCTCGGCATCCTAAGAGGCCTGAAACACAGTCAACACACAAATAAACATAATAAAATACTAAATGCAAGCTTGAAAGATAAGGTGGCCCAGAAGGGTCACACATGCAAATTAAAAATGTTGCTGCAAATTAAAAATAGTACATGCAAATTAAAAATTGTACATGCAAACTAAAAATATTACCTGCAAGTTAAATATAGTACATGCAAACTAAAAATTGTGCTGCAAACTGAAAATAGAAAACATATCAATGCAAATTAAAAATGAGAAGTCCTGCGCGCACAGTATGAGTGATGAGGACCTGGTCTGAGCCGTGGGACCTGGCCTTACAGCTGTTGGCCCATTCATGTTTCATGTTTGTAATATTTTAGTTTGCATGTGCGATTTTTAATTTGCATGTCCTATTTTCAATTTGCAGCAACATTTTTAATTTGCGGGTAAAATTTTTAGTTTGCAGCAACATTTTTAATTTGCATGTGTGACCCTTCTGGGCCACCGTAGAAATAGGATAATTCTCATACAACGCCTTATAATTGTTGCCGTACAAATAAGTAATTAGCTAATGGATAATGTTGCTCAGGGCTTTCATAGAGAGCTTGGACTACCTGTGATTGAAAGGGCACGATATTGTCAACAGCACCGCGATTTTGTCAAAAAGAAGACATTTGACTAATCAGAGCATGATACCAGAATCTGGTATCATGGAACAGCAGCACCAAAGGCATGTCATCATGGAAAGCACACAATTACTATTATCAACCTACAAAGTTTCACAAAGGAATTTTTTTTTTTTTTTTCACAAGCTTAGTGCAGCTTTTCCCACCACAGGATTCTGTGTATGCCCCTTAAAAGACATACACAGAATCCTGTGGTAGGAAAAGCTGCACCAAGCTGGCCATTAACAACTTGTACAACAATTAGCAATTATTGGACGAGGTTGAGCAAAATATCGTGATTTGTCGGTGGTGAGCAGATCAATTATTTGCCGAAGCCGAAGGCTGAGGCAAATAATTGACCTGCGAGACACTGACAAATCACGATATTTTGCAATAACTGAGTTCAATAATTGTTTTATCATGCGATCACCGAGTTTGTTTTTTAAGGAATATCTTCAGGAAGCGAAGCAATCTGCCATTTTCATTCAAGAGCGATCGCAAGAAGGAGAAAAGTGTGGTTTCATTTACGCATGAGCAGAATAGTATTTGCAGCCAAAAACAGTTAAACGCACGAGCACACCATTATTTGCAGGTCACATGGTGGGCTCTCGGCCAATGAAAAGGAAGAAACATTTGCATCGAATGATAATAACCGTTGTACAGAAGTACTGCCACAGCTTGTACAAATTATGAGTGCAAGCTGTGGCAGTGCATTCCTCTGTTTTCAATCCATGGATGAATTTTTAATAATTAAATACCTTGGGTATTTTCAGGAGTTACTACTCGGTTCGTCACTGTATCTGTTAGAGTTAGCAAGTCCTTTTGAGGAAGTTTGTTCAAGATGGTTTTGCACCCTTCTTTTTCTCTGTCGGATAACATTTCCCACGTTTTTCCGTCCACCACAACACACTTCCTCTTTTGCACTACTCGCAGATAGACTGGAAACTGGATGAGATGTACGCTTGCTCATGCGTCGTTTGCGTGACCGCTGATTTGTTGGCGCGCAAATTTAACATGGCGGATACTGGTGTTTTCGTGGGGGATTTGCAAAAAATCCAGAAAACCTGATCAAGGTACGAAGAGAAGAGGTGATCACAAAATTAGGTTTCAGTATTGAAATGTTAGCATCCCTGTAATAAGCTTATTTTTAAGCAAGATCTCAAACCAGGTCCTCTTGCCCTCTCCTCTCTTGCCCTCTCCTCTTTCATCTCTTTTCGTTCTTAACTCGGATTGTCATCAATATCTCACTAGGCAAAAAGACAACTTACAACTTACTTTTTCTCTTCGGGTACAGGGTCCTCAAATTTGGAATGACATTCCTCTCTCACTTCGTAATTCACTTACTCCTTCTAGTTATAAACATAAACTGAGAGATTATTTTCAATCATTATCTTTGACTATGGAAGGGAACTTTCACATCTGATCTGTTTTGTCAAATACAAGAAACGCCCTAAACAATCTTTATCCTTTGGCCAACTGATTATTTATTGATCATCTGCTCGGAATATATATGGACAATATGATGTGTAAGTAATAGTCACAGGACAGAATAGCGAGTCTTATTTGTTCTGCAGTAGTACATTGTGTTGGTTAAACATAATTGGGCAGCCATGTCACAGAACTGATGGAGTCCAATATGTTTAATCAGAATTATGATTACAGACAGAATTGGATGACATGAATGAAATAAGGTGTGAGAAATGTTATCAGTTAATTAAGACCATAAAAATGTGACAACAGGACATTCTAATAGCTTCAAAATGATTAGAATACCCCAGCCATAAGAAAAAAGGACAAGTGTAAGTTTTCTGTCACAGTGTACTTGATGATGTATACTGGTCACTTACTTTCATGCAACAGCCGTGTGAATAATAGTGTAAAAAAGTCATTAATAACAAAATGTTCTTTTCGGATTGCAGAAAAATTAAAAGAAAAGTTGTGTATCTAGATACTATGCTTCAACCCAAGACACCCACAACTACAGAGACCACAGCTTCCACAACTCCTAAGGTACTAATCATGATGGTATTTCTGGTTGAGAAACAACTTAACCTTTAACTCCTTATGTTGGTTAAAGAAAAAATGTACCAAGAACTTCAACCTTTTTGAAAGAGGCTCCACCTCTGAATAAAACAATTGTCATACACATGTAGGCTACAGAACGTTAGCCAGAGAATATGGCATAATAGACGGAGAATTCTCCAATCTCCGATGCGTAATGAACCCCCTGCTGAAGGTTTTAGGATTATGGCCAGGTTTGTGGTTCCTTGTCCTGATTTCACTCATAAATGTTTTGCTGTCTTCATATCAGACATCATATTAGTTAACATGTCTAAAAACTTTGAAATCTGTGGATGAAACAGAGTGTTTCATTTGCAGGTGCGCAGGAGTGCAAGTAAAATTATTTTTGTACAAGAACATGTGTAGATCCAGTTTGGTCAAGTTTTACGTCATTATAATTGCTTATAAACATGGATATCTTTAGTCATCCTAAAAATGACCCAACGATCACCTTCACTTGTATTTTGCCATCGTTTTCTGGCATTTTAAGTTCTTCACTGTCTGTTGTCTAGAATAAACAGACTCAACTGCAAGAACTGGCAGTTACCATTCATCAGCTCAGATTTGCCCTCTGAGAGACTGTAAGACACTACTTTCATCTTACTGCTACATGCAAGCAAGATGGTAGGTATCAATAAAAGAAATCATGCCTTTTGTGTTTTTCAAAACACAGAGTATATCAGCTCTTGGTAGAAGGTCATGTGGACTGCGAAGGCCATCAACTCCATTTGTGTCACCTGTGATGAAACGTCCCTATGAGGGGAGTAGCAAGGTAGAATACAGTCAACTCTCTCTAAGATGGACACCTTTGGGACTGGCCCTAAGTGTCCGTCTTAGAGAGGTGTCCGTCTTATAGAGAGTCAAATAAAGGGAGTAAAGAAAGGCAGGGACCAACTCTAAGTGTCCGTTTTACAGAGGTGTCCATGTTATAGAGGTGTCCGCTAAGAGAGAGTCGGCTGTAATTATTATATTGATAATGCCAATAGCAAGCGGAAAAGTGTACTGCACCTTGTTGGGGTTTTGTGCGCCTCATGTAAAGGGTTGCAACATTAAATTATTAAGTACAATAAGGTTGGGCTCTAATGAAATTTTGAATGGAGCCCACACCTTTCATGGAAAAATTAAGATTTCCTAGTCACTTAAAGACACAACTGTTAGTTGCTAACGGCAACTGAGCACAGCTAGAGCACAGCTGGGATTATCATATCTGAAACTGTTCCATTGGATAAAGATCACTTCTTGAACTCAATAGTGTAAACATACAGCAAGAGAGACACTAATTTTGTTACCTTCAGATGATTATAAACCACGGTGAAACACTCAAATTAGATGTCTTATTTTACATCTCAGACCCAAGATTTTGACAAGGCACAAAACTCTATAGAACACTTTTGTTGAGCTTGGAAAAAATTGCCTTAGGTTTGGAAACTTTTGTCAACACTGGGAAAGTCATAGTGTTTAGAAATAATTACATAGTTTAGTTACAGTCAAAACTCAAAAATTATCAGTAAATCACTGCAAACAAAACCTCTATTAAGCAACTCTTTCTGGTGTTAAAGGTGCAAAATTTATAAGCATACTGCTCTCAACAAAATGGAAACGTAGCATGCACAATCTTAAACCTAAATAACTTAAAATAATAATCTTAAAATGTCGTTACTTTGCAGGAAATTTATAATACACCTAAAAGAAGCAAGCAAGATTATGGAAACACTTCGTTAAAGGCACCAATGGACTTGTGTTCTAAGAAAGGCGATCAAAATGAACATTCACATGAGTTACTTGCAAGAAAAAGAGAGTTAACAAAAATCATCCAAACAAAGGAGGAATCTTTGAGAAAACTTAAACTTGTCAAGATGTATAGGAATAAGGTAGTCTCTTGGACAAACTTTTCATAGATACTTTTTCTTTTTATGAGGAGGCGTTTGTGGTCGAGCGGTTAACACCTCGTACTCCGATCTGGATGGCCTGCGAAAACATCCGTTTCTCCTCGCTCTTCGTCGCAGGGGACGTTTCGCGAAACGTCCCCAGCGACGAAGAGCGAGGAGAAACGGATGTTTCGCAGGCTACGATCAAGAGGTCCGGGGTTCAAGCCTTGCCTGCCGCGTCTTTTTGGTACAAGAAGCTTTACTCCACTTTGTCTCTGTTCACCCAAGTGTATATATGGGTACCGGCGACATACTATTTGGGGGTAACCCTGCGATGGACTAGCATCCCGTCCAGGGGAGCAGCAATACTCCTAGGCTTGCTTCATGTTAAGGAAACCGGGATAAGCTCCTGCCGTTTGAGCCTATGGCTCTTGTGCGCCTTTTTTAGTCTTTTTTTCTTCACTTCGTTTGGATGAAATGAAGGGGTTGACAGGGGGTTGGAAGCCCAGGAAAGTAGGGGGCAGGAGGGGTATGGGACGCGGAAAAGGAAAGGGTGGGATCTGAGAATTGTTAAAGGGTGGGAAGCGCGAGTAATAGGGGGAAATTTAATACTGCAACAAGGGGCTAAAAGAAGGAAGCCAAGAAAAAAGGGACGGGAGATAAGATATTTGGATCCCTGTGTCCCTCCTCATTGATATGTAGTGATAGTGAGGCGCAAAGATACGTCAAAGAAAGGAGACTAATCTTCTACGCAGCCGTTCTTTGGCTCGTCACAAAACGTTCTAGCGGTGGACTATAAAAGTGGCCCACGTGAAAACGATTTTTTTCCTCGTCATGCAACTGATACACTCGTTTTTGGGCATGATGTTGTCCAACATGGAACACAAACAAGAGAAAATCAGAACCTGAATAAAAAAGTAGAAAAATAACTGAAGGACGCATGTGTAAAACAATCCTAGTAATTGTGAGCCCAACGGAAAATAGGACGTGAAATGCAACGGAAGCTCTTCATGTTCACAGCTTCTCAAATAAGGATATTCCTGGATTTCTCAAATGGCTGCTTAATGTTGTGTGACACTGAGGTACCAGAGGTTTTCTGTGGAATGCGTCGGGAATCTTTGGGGTAGGCAGAAGGCCGAAGCCACGAGCATGGGTCAATCAGGCAATCAGGGTAGTTGTGTAATTGCTTACAAGCAAGAGAGGATATTGCCAGCATCTGCTAAGTATTCGAATGTAAAAGTTTTAACTTGTAATGTTTCGGTTTTTTTTTCTTTTTGTAGAATGACCTGACCCAGCTTCAATCTCTTATAGACAAGTGGCGGACAGTGAGTCAAGAAGCCGCTGAAAGACTGTTGGGCAAAATACACATGGATCCTCAGCCCACCATGGGACAACTGTTATCAAACCTGCAGGTTGATAAAGAACTTATTCACTACTCCGAAGACGATGAAAGTTTCTACTGAATGTGGATTTACAATTAGCCATGATAATAAGCCATTGTAAAATAATTATTAGTGAACATGCATTTGGTTTGGATGTTTTATTGGTCTGGCAAGTAAAGGCCCATTTACACAGGCGATTTTTTGTACTATTTTGGCAACAATGTTAGGTGTAATTTCAAATCACCAAAGCAAACTACGGGCGACTTCGTGATGAATTTTTTTTTGCAACTCTTCAAACTGGCGATAGAAACATCTGCCATGTTCGCGAAAAGTAATTACTGCATTGCGTGATTTCCGTAAGTCAAAAAATACAATTAAATATCCATGTGCGGCCACCTCTCTAGCCTGCGTGGCAGGCGTTAAAAGGGGAAACGGGAATTTGGGCGCGCGAGAGCGCGTGGTCTCGCGCCCTAATTCCCTTTCCCTTCCGTTTCGAACGCCTACCACGCAGGCTACCACCTTTCGCAATCGACCACCTCCCACAAGCGACCGCAGATCCAAAACCTCCAGTCAATGCCCTTTGGTTGGAACCTCTCGAAAGCGACCGCGTGCACTATTTAAGATGACGATTATATTATTTTACATTTTTCTAACCTTTTAAAAGCGACCAGGATTGACACATGTTCTGATCTCTGGTGTTGGCTTTACGTAGTATGCTACTCAGAATATTGCCTAGTCCCTAGGCCTCATTATTCCGCGCGGCCAAAGCGTTTCGGCCCACGTGGTTCGAGCGAAGAAGTGAGGCGTTTCCCACCCGTTTGCCTCGGATACGTCGCCGAATTGAATTGACCAAGAAGGCCTGGGAAAACGCCGTACAGGGACTAGGCAACTCAGAATATACGAAGAACTTTTGAAAGTGAAAACAAAACTACCCATATCATAAAGCTAAATATATTTGATAAAATAAACTGAATATATGAGAAACTGCATGCAATAAATTCTCTTTCAAAGAGTAGATTTTCCTAGAGCTGTACATGTTCTTGGCACTCAACAATCATGAAACATTACCTTGTCGTCTTCTAATTCCGATTGCATCGTAATATTTTGAAAACAGTGCAGATGTATACCAGCTGAGTCGTGTTACCGTAGTGTCACGCAACCAGGGTTTGAAGTCATACGCGACGCTTTGACACCCTTTCTGCTGTGACCCAGTGTTTTGCCCAATTTTATTGACCATCCTACCGTGCCAAAGAATATTTTAAGGGTTGTTATCTTTTACATGCTGTTACTTACCAAGAGATTTAGCAAAGCAACTGTAAACTATACAGGATGCTGTTGCATTTTTGGGAAAAAAATGAAATAGTGATGAATTGTAAAGTGGGCACTGATAAAGGCAGCTGCTGAGATCTTATTGATTAAAGTTTCATATTGATTTTAGTCTATCAATATTACAACTACATCAAATTTTACACCCCCTTTTTCTGCTGTCTCAATCCGTTTTTTGCTTTTCCCCATTGCGGAGCCTGGTCCCAGGCTATGTATGATAGTAAAGTCATCCATAGCTGCGCTGTATAGATCCCTTATGTTGCACAACTGTGAATAGCGGTATACAGGTCCGCTATAGGTGTCCCACCACTCTAGCATCCACCACACATCATAAACATCAACAGCAAAACAGCACGTACATAAAGCAATCAATTCTGTACAAAAATATCTTTATTTCTCCTTCATATTTCTCTAAAATTTTCCACGACTTGCATTATAGTCGTAAATATTGCAATCATTCTATCTATAACCTTATTATTAATAGTGTATTGTCGACTTGTTTGTTGCAGAGCAAACAATTTAGTCACCTATCAATTTTAAAAAGATCCCCGCTCTATATTAAGTCAATAAACTACGAAATACTTCGCGTATAGTTTTACATTAATTTTTGAAAATATAAATTACAAAAAATAATCACACACTTTACAAAGAAATCGGATTCCATCTCGGTACACTCTTTCTTTATAAGAACGTCCATTTTTCGAGTTGAGCCCGCGTCGTTCTTATCTTTTAAGCTACATGTAGACAAGATAAGACAATGATTATAGTTTTCACATCAATGAATTGTACAAGTACAATGTACATGTATTATAGACCATACACAGTAGGAATGTGTTGAAAGAACAAAATTGTACATGCACTCTGATTCCATGTAGGACATTACCCAGAGAAGATAAATTCAGGTTTTCTAGATTTACGAAAGTAAAAGCAGTGAAAAATAAATCGTTCTTCTCTGAGTCTCGGGTGTGTTCTTAGCGTGTTCTTAATATTTAGGCAACATTCAGGCTGAACGTTCTTATAAAAAAGGTTCCTATGAAAAAAAAAAAAGAGTGTACACGTATTGTAACATTTCATTGATACATATTTATGATGTACAATTGTTGGTTTGGCTGGTACTCACTTTTGAAGCAGCAAAATTTACTGACATCACAGTTCAGCTTACTGCATAATTTAACCGTTAACAGTTGTTACACACGGAGCATTTCTCTGATTTTAGCTTTAAACCCTTGTATCAAAATTTAAATTCTCGCTTGATGCCCCCATACATTTCTTATAGATGTAGTGGGGAGAAGCTGTTACAATATCAAGCAAATCACGATCTTAATTCTTGTTACTACTGTTTTATGAAGCATTGATATTACAAAGACAAAGTTGATGCTATCACTATTAGGGCTGCAGTTAAACGTTGAAGGATATAACTGGTAAGTAAAATTTTGTGTTCGCATTAACATTTTAGATGTGTAGCAGAGATATGACTTGATAGTTCACGTGTTATTGTACTTCAAAATGGAAACAGTAAAGTTGCCTTTCATATTCAATGAAAACATGTTTAGAGTAAAAGTGTCATTTCAACGAAACGCATCTCTCTCAGAGACATATGCGCAATTTCTTTTCTTTTAAAGAAGACGCTTAGTACGGGTAACATTTATAGCTGAACTTACTGTTATTAAGTATGAAGTCTCGCTTTTCAAGCAATGTGTAAGCAAGGCATGATGCACTCTTGCGCAAGAAAAACAACGTTTAAGCGTTTAATATGCGTATTTACGCCAAGGCTAGTTCCAGAAAACGTTGAGAAAGTGATAGTTACGGTTAGAATAAACGTGTTACTATCGTTATTGTTGCAATGCGTTGCAATAGGCACATGGTAAGGCATAATGTATTCCCAGTCAGTGTAACAGCCACGCTTCCCCTGGAGTGAACACAACATGGCTGTTATTTCCGCTACGTAACATGGATAAAAAACGACCTACGACAGCTTCTACCGAAGACATTTATGGCTGAATGACAAACTTTCCAATTTTCAGGTATGCTAAACTTCGAGAAGATAGTTATTTGCGACGCCAAGATCGATACGACCCGTTTAAGTACATTGCACGTGTATTAACACTATACAGAAGTACTTATTAAATATCAGGCTCTAAAAAGAACCTTATCTCGATAAAATTGAATATATATGCCCTATATTATTCATAATATAAAAGTAAAATTCAATAATAACAATAATAACTGAAAAACCCGCAGCTCGAAAAATCAACTATAAGGACGAAAGGGGTTTAAGCTCTGTTTTCTTCACCTTCTATAAGAGAAGCCCTGCATTCCTCCTCATCCTCACTTTTCGTGATTGTTGCCTTGATACCTCTTCTACCTCTAAGAATCGTCTTTGTTCGGAATTGGAGAATTCCAAAAATAAGAAGAAAAACAACTACTGAAACAGACCCAACTGCAACAGCAACTAATGAAAAACTGTTCTTGTGGGAATCATCAAGTACATATTTCAGGACTTGATTACCTTGGTCATGAACAGAACGATTCCGAGCTCCAGCTTTATTCTTGCACTCACTTCCACAAGGAAGACAAGTCCTTGTGTGTTCATCCAGGGAATGACCGCGTGAACATTGCGTGACACACAACCTGCCCTCAATGTAGAGCGGTTTCTTGCATTTGATGCAGCTGTTCATTGTTGGTCCTTGGCAAATGTCACAGACTGGATGACACTGCCGGCATTGATGGATTCCATCCTTTTTAGTGACATATGTGCCATCCGGACAGCTGTTGACACAAGTAAAATTTTGCAGCACCTGACCATCAGGGCAGTCCAGACAGTCAGAACTACCGGGACCATTGCACATTCTGCAGGTTGCATGACAACTGCTACATTTCCCTTGTACTGAAAACTGCCCTGGTGGACAAAGTGAGCTACAGCTTCCATTCCTTTTATTATGAAAGAGGTCTTTTGCACAAGTTTTGCAGTGCATTTCGCCAGGTCCTGAGCATGTTTCACACCTTGGATGGCACCTCTCACAAACTCCTGTCAAGCGATTGGGAAATGTTCCATGAGGGCATTCTTTCTTACACGAAAACCCAACAAGGCTCATGTCATGTCGACTGCACGCTATGCAGTCATTTTCCGTGGGTCCAATGCATCTTGAGCAGGACGCATGGCATTCTATACACTTCTGACTATTCTTGTCTAATACCCACCCATGCTTGGGACACTCTCGGATACAATAGTGTTTAAATAACACAAACGGAGGTACACACTTGGTGCAATTTCTGATACCATTGCCTGAAAGGAGAAAGAGATAAAGACATTCAGCAAAGGGAAACTGGTTTGATCAGTAGTGTTGGAAAGAAAAGCAAACAGGTTGCATCTACTCAGTGCACTGGGCCTTCCTTTCCGAGGAAACACCCATTGTCTTGTCCTTTTGCACAACTCTTTATAGGGGACACCTCCATCAAAGGGACACAACTTTGTTCCCATAACAAACAGTTTATACAACATTTGTATTAGTTACCACTATTGAAGGGACACCTCTATTTCGGGGGACACTTGTCCTGTTCCCACTCGTGTTCCAAGAATAAAGGTTCCATCATATGGTAGCCGAACAGAATTTTCTATTCTAACGTTAGCCTTTCATAAGAGTTATTTTGGTTTGGATTGGTCTCTGTTTCCTTGTTAGGAGGGCCGAATGTCCATAATTAACAGGGGAGATTGCTGGGAAAGGAACTTGGCCAGCTATCCAAATCAGGATCCCACTTACTGACCTGCTTCACGGCAATGTTTTCCTTTATCAATTATTTATGTCTATAAAACGTAATAAAACTATTTTGCTTGTTCCATTTATATGAACTGTTCGATAATAATCCTTCGGCGCTGCTCTTTTCGTGTCTGACTATAACGACTTGTATACAATGAAAGGGATTAAATTAATTTTTTTAAACTTATAATTCGGCAAGGTATCCCATTTTTCCATCACACCTACATTGTTTTAGACGTAAGGATGTAAGCTACCAATTCAGAACATCGTTGATGCAACTGACTACACCTATTCATCCAATTTACATTATATCACAAGCTTACCTCCTTCGCAAGATGAACAGTAGTAGTCGCATGGTCGGCATTGACTCGCTTCTTTATCAAAATAGTAGTCGGAAGGACAAGATGCCAGGCACCTTGAGTTTGTCAAAACAGAAGCAGCATTGCAGCCTGTGCAATCATTGTCGGTAGGCCCTGTGCATGTTTTACAGGACGGATGACAGGGCATGCAGTTATTATTGTCTGACAATAGAAATGAACCAGCTGGGCAAATGCTGACACAATGCCCTTCACTCAACACCTCATGGTCTCGGCACTTGATACAGTTGCTGGCAGACCGTACACACTCCTTGCACATACCATCACACGGTTCACAAGAGTCTGATACATTGCTGTGGAAGTGACCAGTGGGACATTGAGTTTGGCAGGAATTACCAACAAGCAATAGGCCTGGTCCACAGGACAAACATTCTGCACCATTTTTGCATTCCTTGCAACCTGCGGGACACGGCTTACAATGGGTGGTGTCCAAATCTCCAAAATAGCCTTCGGGGCATTCATAAGAGCACTGGTTTGTCTGCAGGTTAAGAAATTTAATGTCGCTACAACTGAGACAGTCTTCTTGAGATGGACCATTGCATTCAAGGCAAACCGGATTACACGCCTGGCAACCTTCACTTCCATTGAAATTACCACTTGGACAAGATGACTGACACTTGCCGCCAACAAGAGACCAGCCGGCTAAAAGAAGAACAACAGGTAAGTACCGAGTATGTAGAGACTAACTTATGAATATTTTGGTTTCAGTTAAAATGGTGGAAAAATTGTAGCCCATCCACCTTATAACAACAATCTTACTATTCTTTCGCTATAAGGAATTACTACGTACAATTGAGGTCTGGAAGGGTTGGCTGATCATTCAGCACGGAAAACTGTGCCTTTATCTGTCTCGGGGTGGGGGCATCTATCAAATAGGGAGCGTTTACTAGGGGTGTCTAATACACTTGACAGCGTAGTAGCATTATTACACGAGAGGCGTTTATTTGAGAGAGGGCATCTATTAGATCTTTCACGGTAGGTTCTTGTTGTGATGGAATTGACAAAGTATTCGACTCTTGAGGGTTGGTCAGCTTCTGGCAGAGTGTACTGTTCACGTGAATAAATAAAGTAAATCATTCAAAATGAAACTGTGAAAAACACTTCTGGGGAACGATGCATGAACAATTCCCTAATTAAAATACGATTTTGGTTGTAAAACTTACGAAAACTCTTAAGAGAATTACTCAGGGGGGTAAAAAGAACAAGCAACACACAACATGGTTAACCTTACTATTTTCAGAATATCTATCACACGCATGATTAGATTTTTCTTTCGTAGTCCGACAGCAAAGTACATGTACGTCAATTCGCCACTTCGGGAATGAGAAGGGAACTGGAACCTAGATATCTCCCGCAATTGTTTCTGGGATCGTTGGACGCGCCGATCAGCTATTGGCCAAGTTTTCCATGTCCTAGCAACAGTCCCAGAAGTCTTTGCAAAAGTTAACTCGGCCCGGTTTCCTCCTCAGCTCTTAAGTGGCGAACGGAAGATTTGCAACCGAAGAAAAAAAACCAAGATCAGCCTTTCGTAATAAGGAATAGTAGTTACGTACCTTTACAAGAGTGACAGTCGTTGTCGTTTGGTCCACTGCACGATTCGCAAGTTGCATAACAAGCTGCACAAGTATGAGACACCTGGCTGTGGAACATCCCCTTTGGGCACTCAGAGACACATGTAGAGCCCATGAGATGTTTTGGAAGAGTGCAAGAGAGACACTGGTCACTTCTATCACCATAGCATGTCTGGCACGATGGGCTACATGGCACGCAACTGTTAATGGTAAAATAAGTAGATCAAAAGGAAACAGGGACAGGCTCGCTACTTTCAAAAGTCATTTTATTCAGTCCACCGGTAAGTTTCACGCCATTTCTGCTGCGATTTCGTGGCGGTTTTGGTGTAATTTTCCAATCTTTACGCAGCGGTAACTGTAGTGTATGGGTCTTAAATCAAAAGGTAACCGACAAGAAGACAAAGATAGGTTGTTGGCAACTTTCGCGCAGAAATTCGCCAATAACAACAAGTCGCCATGAAATCGCCGCTAGTTTACGCGCGAGATTTGAACTTGCTACTAAAATAGCTTTAACACAGCACATGAAGACATCACGCTGCTCATTGCAGCACTTCTGCCGAACGTACACCAACCAATATAGACCAATTATCAAGTACAAATTTTGCTTATCAAGATTCTTAATCTTAATCTCGAACAATTTTTCTTCAAGGACAGTATGGATGACTTGCTCATCCCATACAGAATACAAATACTCGCACTAACCTGTTGGAATGCTTGCGGAAGGTACCCTCAGGGCATCGTATCAAACACTTAGACTTGTACAAGACAAAACCTTCTGAACAAGCCAGACACTTCATGTCAGAAGACTGACTACACGATGAACATCCCAGTGGGCAAGTTTCACACTTCCCAGTTGTGCCGTTTGCATACGTGCCCACTGGGCATTGCTCAGCAGGTATACATCCATGTGCATAAAGAAACTCGCCTTTAGGACAACTGGTGCATTTACTGGGATCTGAAGGGTTACATTTCTTGCACAGTGATGGACAAGGCGTGCATGTGCCATTAGATGATTCAGGATACTGGCCTGAAGAGAGAACAGTGATGTATGATTGAGGATGCACTGTCTAGTTTTATGGTAGGGTTGGCTCATTTGGCACAGCGCTGGTCTAATGAGTAGGAGGTTACCATGGTTACCCGATTAATTCGAGGCTGAGCGTAGACTGGGTGGGTGTTGTTTCGAATTGCACTATGGGACTTTTTTGGGTTGCTATGGCTTCTTCTATTTAAAGTTGTGCAGAAAACCGGGTTAAAATTTGTCCCCCAAAACATCGACCAAGTTTGACCTCAAAATGACCTATGCTTGGGTCAAAACTCAAGGAAGAGGATACTGCCTTCGCTCTGCAACAGACCCTTCCGTTTTTTTTTTTTTTTTTTTTTTCACGTTCTGATGAATATCCATCGACACCGCTGGAAAGAGTGCCTTAAAATTAGGAAGCTAACCAAGTTTAAGGGTGATACGTCCAAAGGGAATGAAGATATTTCTCCAAAAAGTCGTGAAATTTTAAAGACGTTTGTATGGTGGGGGCACGAACTTGCCCCCATCATACAAACGTCTGTACAATTCTGCGACTTAAAGGAGCTACATCTTCGTTTTTTTCAACAAATCACTTTCAAACTTGGCATTTTTTTTACTAGTTTCTTAGTTTGAAGGCGTTCTATCCAGCCGTGTTAACAGATTTTCGCTAACTGGTCCTAGTCAAAAGCTGAAAAAACCCTGGAAGATTCTGTTGGTCAGAGCTTCACATGTTTTGAATGATCACATAGAGATGGCGGTCTTCTCTCCAGTCGTAGATGCACAACAGCGCGCTTTGTAAGCACTTCGTGTTAAATAAAATCTATTCCATTTTTTCTTCACTGGATTAAATATCTAGAATCTGTAAGTCTCGACGTAACTATAATCCTTGTGTTGTGTTCACTTCCACAGCCCTAACTTTCCAGCAACTGATACATTTTGTAACGCTTTCAGTCAAGTACAAGAGACTGGGAGACCCCTACGGGATAAAATGCTAATCGACTTTCTACAAAAAATGAGTACAGTATGAAACACATCTACTCTTCAAGTTCAAGTACATCAAACTTCTTACCCTCTGGACAGGTTGGTTTACACGAGCCAGTTGGAGCTCCTATCCTGAAAAGCCCCTGACTACAGGACATGCACTGCGATGGGGACGGACCAGTGCAACTGTCACAGGTTGAATCACAAGGTTTACAGTCCTGACTTGCTGCTTCTTCAAAGAAACCACTTGGACAAGAAGCCTTGCATTCACCCTTGTGTAGAAATAACTTCTGGTTATCTTTGGCTGCACATTCTGTGCAGGCACTTGCACTGCCTTCATCGCAATTTTTGCAGGATGGGTGACAAGAGTGGCATAGTCCTTCTGCGTCGACATACTTCCCTTCACCACATTTCTTCACACATCGACCAGGGACATGCTTGTACTCTGATGTGCATGAAGCGCAGGCAGTTGCATTGCCAGCACATGTCAGACACGTGAAGTCACATTTTGCACAGATCAAGACAGAATCTTGCACATGTGTGAATGTGCCATCAGGACAAAAGTTTACACAGCTTCCATTGTGCAGGATTAGTGGAGGAGTACAAGAGAGACAGTCTGATGTGCTGGGTCCGTGACAAGTTGCACATGTGTGACTGCATGGTTTGCAAAGCTTTCCAGCATCATCTTGATACTCTGACTTGGAGCAACCAGCAACACACTCCTACAGTTGAAATAAAATATATTTCTATTAAAAGCTGGTCACTTGCAGACTGTCCACGCAGACTGGAAAATAGGTGACTTTCCTAATACAGTTGGTTAAATTACAAAATATCCTCACCATTCACCAGCTTCTCAAGGCTTTTTGTTGTAAATCTGCCAGGTTTTGAAGCTTAAACCGCTGGAAAATACGATACCTTAATATCCGCTACTGAAATCTGCTCTGGAAAAAATAGTTCATGCCGCCTACTCGATTTCGGCAGGCAACGAGCTAATTGGTGGAAATATATGATTATCATAACAAATTCACGAGTCCCGCTGTTTTTGGGGGGAAGAGCGCACATTTATTTACCGCACAGTAGCTGATAATTGACCCTAAGAAGTGCGCAAATCAAATAGAATTTGTGAGCCCACATTCACTATAAAAAGACTAAAATTTTCTGGAAGTTCTGTGAAGACAGTTTACGTCCAACAGAGCTTTAATAATGAGCGTGTACTTACATTGCTGGTACTACTCCTAAAGTGTTTACAGTCCTTGCACTGGTCAGCTCTTGGTCCTGTACAGCCATTCTGGCATTCCATGCTACAGGCAGGAATTGGTTCCTTACTGGAATCACTGGAAACAGCTGGTTCTTCAGTTCCATACATTACCAAATACCAGTTTTTAAGAACACCACTGTTACTTGAAGAGCCTTAAAAACAATCCCATTTTCATTTATATGAACACATGGAGGTGTACGTGATACAATGCAGGATAACTTCTCGAGAACTACGTGTACCTAAAAACTTTTAATGTCTCCTTTCCACATTTCCAACAAGATTTTGAAACTTCCGACAGACAGACAGTTTTATAGTTAGAGTTAACAGTAAGTAAGAAATGGAAAAATTTATTTGCACTAAGAATAAGAGTTTATATGCAAAAGCTAATGGACAAGTGGACCTGGTAATCTGTTTATTTTCTTCTTTTACAAAAGTGATTACACAAGTGGACTTTGTAAGTACTTTATTTAGTTTCTTCTTTTTTTCTTTTTGAAAATTACCCCTGCACTTGTAAAATAACGATAGGCATAGCTTTGAATAAGCTGATCCTGTGTAGTAAATAAATTGTATAATTGCGTGTTTATGATTGCTTAGGTGTGTAGTCTGTGTGTGTGTATATATGCAAGGTGCAAAGAAAGTCATTCTGACAGCTTGCCATTCGGGCAAGCTGAAGCTAGCATTTACCAGCCCAAATGTCAATTCAACTAGCCTCCCAAATTTTTTGATGAGCAGAATTGATTTCACAGTTCTTCTGTAAGTTGAATTCCTCAAAATACTTCCCTTGCCCGTCGGGCAAGTTAAGAACAGAATTCACTAGGCCTATGCTATCGGACATTACTTTCTTTGCAAGCAGATGCTGCGAGATAATTATTGTAATTGTTCTACTTTGGAATAAATGAAATTAATAAATAAACAAGATTTTGAAACACCATTATTTTTATGTGGGGTCTTGAATGCCAAATCTGAACTTGAAAGTTGTCTGCCTCAGTTGTTGCTATATTTTTGCCTGACAGGCTTTTAACCATTTGCTTACCATTTTTGCTTATCTGAGGTCACTTAGGCGCTACAACTCATAAAAAGAGAGATCTCGAATCATGTTTACAGTAAACGGCAAATACCACTTTGTACCACAGACAAAGTTTTCCCTTTACATGAACTTGTTGTTTACAGTTCATCGTATCTTCATGAAAATAAGTAGCTTCATGCCAATTGTTTTTCCATAAGAATTATCTTGAATAGCTGATCATTTCCTGGATAGATGATCATTTCCTAATGTAATAGATTGTAATCTTAACTCTGACGCTTCGCCGTTTGTCGTAAACTAATGCTAAATCTCTCAAACAATTGTTATTGTCAATAATATTGCAAAATTTCTCTGTTGCGGGACATACAAATATGCTTTGAACGATTAGACCAACGAGTTTTTTCCATAATTATATAAAAATTAATATGTAATTCCTTGTGCCCTGAACAGTTTTCTTTGACAGAGTTTAACCGTATTCTAATGAATGCTTCAAATTAATTAATTATCGTATATTTATTTATTTAACCACGGAGCACTTAGGAGCTCTTAAGAACTCGTTGAAACGTGTTCGTGCGTTCCAGATCGAAATGGAATTTGAAAGTGTTAGTTTTTAAGGAGATGGGAAAACCGGAGTACCCGGAGAAAAACCTCTCGGAGTAAGGGAGAGAACCAACAACAAACTCAACCGACAGATTTATGGCGTCAACACCGAGATACAAACCCAGGCCACATTAGTGGGAGGCAAGTGCTCTCAACACTGCGCCAACATGGCTCCCCAAAACTGATCATGACAGACTCACAGAGATCCATAATTCGGAGTATGGTCGTTTCGCTACAAGCCGTTTCGCAGCATAATGAAGTCGATTCGCTGCGAAGCTGCAATGTCGTTTCGCTGACTTAATGCGTTATTGCCCATTAAGTAGTTCATTCTAAATTGTTTTACACTGTTTAATACAAAAAGTTGGTTGCAGCGAATCGACTTTTTGATGCAGCGAAACGACTTCATTATGAAGCAAAATGACTTTGTAGCGAAACGATCGTAATTTCAAAATTTTACCGTGGTTCTCGATTTCCAACGTCCATGTTCCCTTCGGATCTTCACCCCAGGTGTGAGTTGACATGAACTCCCAGTCAGTAAAACCACTGCTTGAGTAGTCTTGTCTCCGTTGAGCCAGTAAAATTGCTACCGTGCCACGAGGGGATATTAGTTTGATGCTGAGGTCACCTCGGCGAGAAAAGCTCAGCGTGATGACGGCCTGCACATGTTCTAGGTATTTGACATGGTGGCTGTCATCTTCACAACCTGTTGTTGTAACGGTCACCTTCAGAGTGCCTTTACCAGGGATAGGTCTGGAACGCGAATTGTTGACAATTAAAAGATACCTTTATTTCAACAGGGTTACACTTTCCGTATTTTTTCAATGTAAAATTAAATAAAAACTGCTTACAGTGTATCAACAGGGGCCCTAAAAAGTACTAATATAAGATCTGTGTTAAAATAAAAAGACGGTAGCACCGTAACCTGGCAAATTTACTCAAATGTTTAGAGCTTGTTGATTCGGCAACGACATGAGGGAAAACTTGGATTGTTTTCACACTTTGGAGAGAGTGGTTCAACTGTTTTTCTAAAGCTTGAGTTTTTTATTAAAATGAAATCCTTCTTGGTTACTACACAGTCTTTTAGGATGGCTTTTACTGTTGTTAAATCTGCAGGTGAATTCTGTGGAACAGTATCGGACTTTTCAAGGACACTTTCAAGCCAAAACGTGGGTACCAAAGTGAACACTGAGCCTCGGCTCTCTGTGGGTACCTGAGAACATCGTTTGCGTTGTGCGTTTTCCGTCAAATTGTCGATTTTTCAACGAAATCGTCTCATATCTGAATAATTGTTTTGCGAGCTAATAGCGAGTTTGAGCTACCACGAAGTTGACGACGGTAACGAGAAAATAATAATTAAAAACTCTGAACGTGCAGCACAATTTTTGCCAGATTTCTTTGCAGTCATCACACGACTATCGTTGTCAAACTTGATAGGAATGGCAATCCAATTCCAGTTCCAGTTGGATCCTCCAATCAGTGCTCGTTACTACAGAGTTACATTGTCGACAACTACCCGGTCAATCAATGCAGCGACACCAACCACGTACACTTTTTTGCCAGTTTAATAGAGACGTTTAATAGTTTATTTCTTGCAATGCGATCGTCGCTTGAATCTCTAAGATCGTGGTTCCATCAACAGTGATCGACGCGACTTCTGTTCATTTTCGTCGGGAACCCATAGAGAGTCTCAACATTTTGATGAAATAATAATTGGCACATTCTTAATTAAAATAACACTTACTTCTGTTGTGCTTCTGGTGTCTCGCGGCAAATGTGCTGTGGTGGGACAGTTTTCCATTTTCTTGCCAGATTGACAAGTGCTAGTGCATCAAGTAAACCATAACCAAACTTGTGGCTGACCTTTCTTCCAACTGCATTTACAATAAAGTCATCTGACTGAAGATGTACTGTGGTGGAGGTACGTACAACCAAATGTTGCATATCCCTCCAGGTTAAGTTACGGCTATAAGCAAATAACATAATTATGTGCATGTCAATGATGGTATAATTCCTCTAAAAGAATCCACATATTGTATTTCACATTTTTCAAAAATAAAAAACCTGTAAAAAATTTAAAGCCAATTTAGGGACCGTTCATTTGGGCAAGGGGGGGGGGGGGGGGTGTGGGATTTGATGAGTATCTCCCGTAGTATAAGATGACCCGCCTCTTCATTAGAAATCTTTTTGGGTGCCCTCACTCCCTTGTATCCCAAAATAATTGAGATCACTCCCCCCCCCCCCCCCACCCCCAACAAAAAAGAGAAGAAAAAAAGAAAGAAAACTAAGAATGAAGAAAAGATGACTGCCAAACATCAAATAAAGGTATTGGATGACCATAAGCAGAGAACAGACATTATCTGTAAAGCTGAGGTTGCAAAGGAGTCTGTTTTAACAGCAAGAACCGCAAGAGAAACTTTGGGAGCTTCAAAGAGTAACAAAATAAGTTATTTTTATACAAAATATTTACTGTATTAGATGGTATACCAAGTGACAACTGCCATGTTTTTTTATTTGGTTTGTAAAATAATACGATGGCTTGCAAATGCATGATAAGTGGAGGAACAGTGAACCGTAATGCCTGCTTTATTACTCCAAAATGGTCTCTGCCCCCCCCCCCCCCCCCCCGGAGACTGATAAAACAAAGCACATTAATATTAGTACAGTCACTACACCACTCTAAACATCATTTCTTGCTAAACAATACACACCACTAGGCAAAAACCACCTGCAGTTAACAACGCACTTATACTACGATTTCCAGTGCACTAATCAAACAAATAAAAAATAGGCCAAGAAATATACCCAGATACTCACTTAACTTCTAATGCAAGCGCTAATATTCCTGCTGCAAGAGGAGCTGAGGCAGATGTACCTGTGTGTGAGTCTGTACATCGGCCATGTAGGTCTGTTGTAACCTTTTGAAGATAAAACAAATTAATTATACACTTGTCCTAATTTTGCCAAAGAAAACTTTGTTACTCATAAAGAAGGTAAAAGCGTCCACTGTGTCACAAAATATGCAATCTGGGCAGCAGGCCCTGGTTTAAGAGTCCCGCCCTGACTATTAGTCGGAGTTGTGTTACAGCAGTCCTGCATCAAACTCCTCAGCAAAGCTTATAAATGGCTAACTGGCAGGGGAAGAGCCAGAAATTCTTTATTGGAGGAGTCCAAACTTGAGCTCAACATGCTTTTTAACAACCCTTTTACAGCAAATCATTTCCACCCCACTAGCTTTTTGGTCATTACACATTGATTTCTCTTAAATGTGTTATCCTTAACAAGGGTAATAAACCCAAGATCAAAGCACTCAGCTATCAAATTTCATGACTGTTTCTGGTCTGATTAATGCATTTAGGGGAGGGGGGATGGAACCCCTAGAACCTCATCCCCTCTGGATCTGTTGCTGACTAGCTCCCTCCTAATGGTTGGGGAGTTGAACTATGTTATGACTATGTGTTACTATTAGGGAGATCTGAGAGGAGTGCCTGTAAACTAGCTAAAAGTGCACTTTCACTATCAATAAACACCTACCACTTACCAATCCAGTCATTCATTACGAAAAACATTTACACTAGTTATCATATTCTCTGGTATTTGGCTAAAAAAAAATGGAAAAGATACATACTATTTTTCTCATGTCAAAATTTCCACTGCTAAAGGTGGTAGCCAGAGTGGATGCACAGTATTCAGAATACCATGGTGATGTGCCATGTTCTGTTGCTGAGCTAATTGAGAGCGTATAAATGCTGTTTGTGTAACCATCACAACTGCAGCTGTCCTGGCTTCTACCACCATTACCTGAAGCCCACACATAAATAGAGCCTAATCCACCACGACCCTAAATCAAGAGAGAAAATATATATTACATGAATTGTACTGAATTATTGAATTTCATTTTCTTGAAAGGAGCAACATTGCTAGTACATGTAATACTGTAAAACCTCTATTAAGCCTCCCCTCTCTAATATGCCCTCTCTTTTCAGGGGAAGCAAGTTAATAAGCCCCCCCCTTCCCCTCCCTTTATTATTCTTCACTAATAAATGATAGACTGTATTAATCAATCACAACTGCAAAAATTTCGTGTAGACTGATCCGGGATGGTTTATTCACCAACTGGAAGTTCAGATTTGTTTTTGATCCTCGGCTGCACGACCTCTAACTTCTTGTACTTGAGCTTTTCCACTTTTTATTCCAGTGCTTTATGGAGAACTGATACCACTGTCTTTGCCAAATTAAATAAGCTCCCTCCCCCCACCGTTCCCTCTCAAATAAGCCCCCTGTCTCTATTAAGCCCCTCCTTAAATGTGTTTGAAATAGATAAGCCCCCTTGGGGGGGGGCTTAATAGAGCACTTACGGTATTAAGTAACGTTCAATTTGCCACAAATAAAGAAACATGTACAGTGTTTTATTGCTAGCAATCGACACAATACAGTTGATTACCAGGTTTGGTAATTTGGAGGAGTAAATTGCCTTTACATGTACAAACTGTTTGGTTTCATGCTCCAGCAAATGAAGCACTGTTGATTACCAATAAGTACAATATTATTTCTAAAATTATAATTTACCATTTGCACGCCATCAGCAAATGCCTTCTTTGCCAACTTAGCTGGTCCATCCACAGTCCGCCCATCATCATCTGGTCCCCAGCTTGAGCTGTATAAATCTATGTGCTGAGGGTTGAGACTTAATGAAGACGCCTCTACCGCATCTGTTACATCACCATCCAGCATCCGTACACCTGAAGATACATACAACAATAAAATATAGTCAACTCTGGTCACTTTGCAAAGCCTCATCCCTATCAGGAAGACACGTCCTCTTGAGGGATGGCTGGTCATAGCTGACTTACTCTCTTCCCAAGAAAGACAGTCAATATCATTCCCTTACTAGGTGAAAGTTTTCTTTAAGTGAAAAAGATAGCTTAACATTCTATAAATTAAAAAACGCACTTTATTTGGGTGTCAATGTATTAAATTTAGCACTTATTAAAAAATTACTAATTATTGAGGACACTATTTTTACGTCTCCTGCTATAGATGCTAACACCCTTTCACATGGTCATCCGAGCTAAGCAAAAGTCTAGCCTTTGGCGGGGTGAAGGAACTACCTTCATTTCTCAGTGATTTAAGACCCCAAGTATTGGTCCACGACAGGAATCAAACCCACCACCTCCTGCTCTGCTGCCACGTGCTCTACCAACTGAGCATATCCTACCTCTCTATGGTGGACACCTTTCCACTGGTAACACTTAGTAAGGGCTCAAATTATCAATTAAAGTGAACACTAGTCTTCTATGCAGCCTTTTTAAGACCTCTCAGATATATAAGTACATGTTTAACCCTTTCACTGTCAAATGTGGCCAAAGGCAAATTTCGACCAAATTTCATTGTCTAAAATTTTGAGAAATAAATTAGTAAATAGTATCATGTGAAAGTACAGGCAAAGAGCTTTCATTTGAATGGTCACACCATAGGATTTCGTTCACGGACTCAAAAGTTAGGGTCACCTTGCAAACCTTTATCAAACACTCTGGCTGTGAAAGGGTCAAGACTCTGAGCAACTGCCTGCCAACCCCTACCCTAACTCAACATTACAGTTGTAGCATGCAAACTTCTTAAAAATGTCGGTTTAGGGGAGGGGTGGGAGGGGAGTTTCCTAAAATCTCATACTGATCTGATCTTTCCTGTACACATTGTTATGATACTTAAACACTGTATCATCGTATCAAGTCCCAAAGTAAGAAGACTTGATTGTCTTTTTCTGCAGTTGAACCTCTCCACAACGGCCAGCTTGAGGAGAGAAGAATGTGGCCCCTGTGGAGAGGTAGGGGTGTTATATCACAAAGTTTTTCTTTGGGAGCACAACATGAATTTTTGTGCTGTGTTAATTTATGCTTACTGTGTCCCATAATCATGGTAATCCAATCATATATAATGTGTAGAGATAAGTACACAAAAAGCTTGAATTATGTCTTGAATCAAAATTTTAACGTGACACAATGTGCAAGGTTCGCAACACTCACTAGAAGTATCATAGACAAGTTATGCTTACTGCAGCAAAATAAATTAAACAACATCAAAATACAATTGCCACGAAAAAATTCATGAGCATTCTTGACTTTTTGATCAGTCACTGAAAAAACTGGCTGTTGTCGAGAAGTTTTTTTGGCAGTTGGGGACAAGCATTAGTGGCTGCTGCCATTGTAGAGATGTGGTAATTAAGGAGAGCTTTAAATAAGAGTAAATGTATGAACTGTCCGCTGGGACAAAATAAAGAGGCCACTGTAGAGGGGTGGCCGTTGTGGAGAGGTGACTGTTAGTGGAGGTGCGACTGTATTTAATAGTCAAGAGGTGTGATTGACTGTCATTCATTACATGTAGTTGTCAAATAACATACACACCTCCAACTTTAGCCTGAGGTGCTACTCCCACTCCACAGAGGCTGTTGTTTCCTGTGGCTGCCACCTCTCCTGCACACCTTGTACCATGCCTGCAAAATACAACCCAACATGTCAAAAACATTAATTTACGCTGAATATCTGTTACAGGTCAAAATTTTTTAACCTAGGTGGCTAGGAGACAAAGGAAATTGAAAATCAACCTTGTTTAAAAAGGTTTAACCTGAATTTAATTTTGACCTGTTACATACCCATTACATAATGGTAATTAAATCTGCGTAGTCTAATTCAGTCTGAGATAAATACATGGTGTCATTCCGATACACAGAATGGACAGAATTAGGATCCCTGTCATCTTTTCCAGAGGTCAATTTAAGTTGTAAACTGAACTAACCATACCAAAATAGTTCAAGCGCATGTCTAGTATTTTATTGTTGTTGTTTTTGCTAATTGTTTTCACAAACAGAACATTAAAGTACTCTTCTAATCTTTTATGCTGGCAAACAAACCTGTTTTCATCATTCCAGGTTGGTCTAGGGGCAGGATCTGCATCATTACTATTATAGTCATAACTAGCTTTGGGATCCTAAAAAAGTAAAAAAATATAAAGAAAAAAAGTGTAGTATTTTCAACTACGGGAAAGTAAATACCTCACTACTTTTCATTTAATTTGTAGGTGGTGGAGGAGTTAAGAAAGAAAGCAAAAACATACTTTCATGTATATTCATTATAACAGAGTTTAGGTGGATATGGAATCACCCTGCTGCCAGCTGAGTCTTTCTTTTACTTGCCCAATTTGGCGAACTTATCAAACACTCTGCATAAATCAAGTTAGATCTTTGAAGAGTTGAACATGCGCTTCAAGTTACTAGAACACAGTTTTGAACCCTGGTCTAAAAGCCGTGTGCTTAGTGCAGCGGGCTCAATAATGACCGTCGTTTTATCAATATACAGATGCTCACACTTAACTCAAAAAAGCTGTTTGAAGAGGAGAGGATACGATATTGACTAGTCCAGGGTGCAAAGAAAATCATTTTTACAGCTTGCCATTTGGGCAAGCTGAAGCTAGCATTTACTAGCCCAAACATCATTTCAACTAGCCCCCAAAGCTTTTTGATGAGCCGAATAATTAATTGATTTCACAGTTCTTCTTCAAACTGAATTCCTCAAAAAACATCACTTGCCTGTTGGGCAAATTAAGAACAGAATTCACTAGCCCGATAACAAAATCCACTAGCCCCAGGCTATCAGACATGACTTTCTTTGCACGCTGAGTCCACAAGTTTGGGCTGTGGCACCTTTATAAGTTTAAGACGATTCAGGCAAAGCCCTTTTTTCTCCTCCCAAATCAAGAAGAAGACAAAAGCAAGCTCTACTTGTTGGGTGTCATCCACTCAACCAACTTGAGGTTTTTCAGGAATTTTGGTACAAGCTACAATACTCGTCACAAATCTTGAAACACTTGTGTGATTTTCCCCTCCCCAGTGTTGATTTGGGATTGCAGTCACCTCAGTGCTCCAAAATACATGTGGCTCAACATTGGGGAAGGAGAGGGGCACATTTGAGTGATAACAAAGGTGTGGAGAGTGAATGTAAGAAATTGTGAGAAAATTCAAGACAAATGGCTTCTGTTTTAACGATATGTGACAAGTATTGTAGACTGTATGGAATGATCCAGTCCAACTGGACAGGTCATTCAAGCTGGACCATTTTAAGGTGATGTTACACGAGACGATTCGCAATGACGATTCTTAACGCAACACAACATTGCAACATTGTTGCAATATTGTTTCGAATATGGAATGATCCAGTCCAACTGGAGAAGTCATTCAAGCTGGACTGTTTTAAGGTAATGTTACACGAGATAATTCGCAATGACAATTCTTAGCGCAGCACAGCTTTGCAACATTGTTTCGAATAGGTACAACATTGTTCCAACATTGCAACATCGTGTTAAACTAAAAATTGTTGTTGTGAATCGTCCCATGTAACATCACCTTTAATCTCTTAGACATTTTTGTGAGGAAGCAAAATAATTTTTTGGAAATAATCTACGTTCAGTAACTTACATAGTTTGCCTTTAAGTCATTGTGTGTATATTCAATACCTACAAACAAATAAACAAACGATATACATGTAGCATCATGCTCTTGATTTTCAAATTATGCTGTTACACTTTACTCTTTACTTATCATTATGGCAGACACTAACTACTAGATCAAACCAATAAAAAAAGCTTTGCTGTGAGAAAAATTGAAGCGCTCTTATAGCCCGTGAAATCCAGGGTCCAGCATATGATTTCTATGGAACAGCTAAGATTAAGTCAAGAAAAAGTAAGTTGTGAGGGGCCTTTGGGCGCTGCTAGAGGCATACGCTTGGGATGTCAGAAGGAAAGAAGGCACGTAGGTGCAAACTTGCTGCAGAAGGTTTAGGTAATCAAGTTGGATCACCTATACGTGACTGTACAACATCGCTTTTTCGGAAAACCTAGCTTCTTGGATCCTCGATCCTTGATCACCGAAACGTGATCCTCCCGTCTCGAGACTCGATCCTTGCATTTGGAAACTTGAAGCGTTCAAGCTTCGAGAGGCAAGGATCGAGTCTCGAGTTTTGAGCTTCAAGTGTCAACTTACTTTTGAGCGGGACTGTAAATGAAAGGAAAAACTTGAAAACCAGAATTGTTGGCATATAAAACAGGAATAAAAAAATTTAAAAAACATTTGAATATTAGGAAATTGATGTTGTGAGCATGTGTGAAAAAAATGGCATGCCTTGTATTCTTACAAGGATTCTGTCTTGTGGAATGTGAAATAAAATAATCATACTTTGTTTTGAATCTGTACCCAAAGGAATGAACAGATCAATAAAAAATTGCAGAAGTATCATCTAGGGGATAATTAAACAAAGCTAATGCATACATCTAGGAGGATAACCAGGGCTCGATGTTGTGACCTGTGGGGCCGCCAATGCAACCAGCTTTTATTCAGTGGCGACTAAATTTTCATGCCTGGTTGCCAACCTGGCCCCCAAGATAGATGACTTTCTTCTTTGGGAAAAAGTGTACTAATGATAATTTGTTATCCTTTACATAACTAATGGATAGCTGACAGTTTTTCTAACACTCTAACAGTTTGTCTAAACGCTTCAACGATTTCTTCCAACACTCTACAGATTGTTCTTATGTGATCTAACAGTTGGTCCATCTAACATTTGACTTTTACTTGAAAGAGGATTGTGAAAAATCACAAGTGATGAATTCGACAGAAGTCTTATCAACTTTCGGGCAAATCATCCCAATTCTCAACAGGTCGTCCTGTGTTTCTCCAGGAATGACTTTAAGCGCATTGATTTAAAACAATATTATTATTTCTTTATGTCAAACATCATGTATGTCAATTGTGGACTCGATAGCAGATTAGTTTGATAAAAGCTTAAGCTAATCTAAAATGAACAGCGCTTATTTCTCGAACTTCTTGTAAACAACTTTATGCAAATTTCTGTTGAGTATGACGACCCAAATAAGAGCTCTGCCATACTTTATTGGTTTCTAATGAAGTACCATTGAACTCATGCTGTTTGTCTAACAGACTTCTCGAGAAATCAACTTCTTTGCCCGAAAACATTTGCGACGTTTCCTCTTTCTCTAGACTTTCGATCAAATGATAGGCAACCGCGAAATGGATCAAGTTTCACTGATGTTCATTCCTGAACCTGAAAATATTTGTTTTGGGACGCAAAACAAATTTTGCGGTCTGATTTAGCTCTTTCATACGCCAAATAAGTTTTCTGTGATTCCTAAAGTTTGTTTATTTAAATGTGTGTTCCATTGCTTGAATACCTGTTTGAGGAGATTTACGCTTGAGTGTGGGTTCATTTTCCCAAACACCGGCTAGTAATTGAGCCTCAAGCGAAAACCGTTCGAAAGAAAGTTCAAAATAAGTCTAAAGCACTCTTTTTCTGTTAAGGCTAAGTAAAATATGTTAAGTTTATTGTATTCCATTAGTTCTTAAATATAATTTTTGGTGACAAGAATACTTGTTCTCAGGTGACCAAAAATGAAAACTGAAAATGAAAAAACGAAAAATGAAAATGAAAATGAAATTGAAAAAATGAGGTCAGCTGGCCCCAACATTTTTTCCTGAAAGTCAAACACTGATAACATAATGGCAGCAAACTAACCAGTTTCTGCTTTTTATGACTTACCATCATCTAGAATAGAGACAACAACATTCTTTCCAGTGACACCCTGTTCCCAGACTGGAAGAACATTGTGGTCATAACCTCTGAATATGCTGTCTGTATTATGCTGCAAATATGGAGTATCAATAAAAAATTTCAGTGTTGTAACTTCAAAAGAGCAATATTTTGTCATGTAACTGAATAAATGGCTAGATTCCTTACTTTGACTCTGTTGTTAAGAATAATGCTGCTTGCTATGTATATTGCAGGCTCAAACGAATAGCTGTGACCCAGAGCAAAGCGGCCTGGCTGTTTATAACCCCCTCCCCTTCCCTCCCTTTCCCTCCCCCACACCTCCCATCTCCTACCCCCACCCTTAACACGAGACTTCCAACATACAAAATGGATGAAACCGGCTGAATGAATAAACAAACAATTTAGATTTGAAAAGATTCCAAATTTCTTTCCGATTTATCAAGGAATCATCACTGATAAAACGTATACATTGTAAACTGGCCCGAAAGAATGATAACAACGTTAAAAAATATTGTGCAACGGAGAGGCGACACATGATAATTATCTGAATGAATGATTAATTTACAACTTAGCATTGAACAATAGTCCTTCCAAGAACAACAATGTTTAAAAAGATCCTTACTTGACTAATGTAACAATTTATTTCGGAATACCGGAACGTCTGTTTCTTAATAACACGATGAACACTATGTTTTTACAATAAACTCGCAACCTTTAGTTAACCAATACCTCATGAGCCCACCTGGTGCTTTTAAAAGGGTTTATTTACCCTTCTACGGCGAAAATCACCAATACACAGGAACGTTATATTACGATCGACTTTGACATTACATGACCAATAATTATAAAAATGTGTCGATGTCTTCATTTATAACGAGACTAAACCTCGCGATTTGGCTGTAAAGATCTCTAAATAAACTGCCGCTATGCTAAATTATCACACTTACAAGAAACCACTGCTTTCCAAAGTCAGGGTCGTTCCAATGCGGAGAATAATCTCTCTTTACGCGTCTTTTAACAATCTGTTGGTCTACCCAAACGACCTAAAATGCACATGAATTCCGTTTCATGAAGCTTTCATCGTATACAAACACGCAATACAGTAAGTTCATAAGCTGCTAAAGGTTACTACTCACATTTGGATGATCGGATAGATCCCAGGTTAGATCCACTGCATCGCGTCTCGATCGCCTAGGATGTGACTTATGCTTGAACATGTAAAATCCTTCCAAACTTCCAACCTCAAGAGTAAACAACATCTTTTTAGATCAAGCAAAACTCCCGTTACCAGGAAACAATAAGAGAATAATCAGTTGAATTGCCCTGCAAACGATCGAACGGTCGCGTAGAGCGAGGGATGTTATTCCATACGCGATAAAAATCTCAAGGAATGATATCAATAATTTTCTTCTTTACCTGTCCTAAAAGTATGAAATCCTTCTCTGCAGCAATTCTCTCTGCTTCTTCTTGGCCCCCGTCGACTTGGACGACCCATGTATTAGAATATAATTTTCGAAAGCTACGACACGTCGCCAAGTCCCACAACAGTCCGGAAAAGGCGATACAGACGAAAATGTATTTACAGCTTGCAGCCATTTCAAAGATAATGATTAGTAGTAAACTGAACTAACATAAAAGGACTAAAAACTAGAGGGTAAAAAAAGAAAAGGTAAAGACCCGAAGAGTGGAAGAGGATGGTATCGTGAAATTTCTGGTTC
This sequence comes from Porites lutea, assembly GCF_958299795.1. Taxonomy (NCBI): domain Eukaryota; kingdom Metazoa; phylum Cnidaria; class Anthozoa; order Scleractinia; family Poritidae; genus Porites; species Porites lutea. The sequence continues at coordinate 21,217,592 of NC_133205.1, read as the reverse complement.
TTAATTCATCTCTTGCATGGAAATGTATGCTGAATGTCAACAGCCGAAAAGGAATCCCTCTGTGACGTCACTAAGGTGACTCCTACTTCCTTTAGATCGCGCTTCAAAATACGGCTTTTAGCGCTGAAGCGCTCAAAAATAAACCAGGAAATAGGCTCATGTTTCTGAGTCGGAACAGAAAACCCCTTCCTTTAAGCACAGAACTGCTAGCGCTGTGTCTTAAAGTATACCAGAAAGAAAAATTGAACGATGCGTAGTTATTTGCTTTTGTGTAAAAGCTGTGATTACACAGGCGGCTATTTCCTTTCGAAGTAGGAGGTGACGCAAGCGCACCAAAGAAAACTTATTTTTGGTTACAAATCTGAGATGTGTATGTTTAAAGCCTGAAAGGAAAGATAAGTAATTTATCTTACATGTTTCAGTTGGCCACAGACTGGCGACTTGTTCATTTATCATGATTTATCATTTTGATCGATGTCTATTTGTCAAATTTTTGACCTTCAGAAGGTTTTACAAAGCTATTTGCGTGCAATACAATATCTGTATCATTCACTTGTAAGAAAATCATCATATTATGTTTTAATTATCTTGCCTTGTTTTAATTTTTCAAGATCTTAAGGTGAATTCCATGTCGCCTTCGACTGGTTTGGGTGAACTTAATGGTCACATATTTACTGTCTGCCTTTTGGTTTTCTCTCTATGCCTCTTAAAAAAACTGTGATTTCGAAATCATTGCTCAACTAAGTAAGACTACAGTGAACGGACGGCTAGAAACGCCATGTCACATTGAAGCTGGGCTTAATCGTGACTGAGTGCAAGGGGTCGAAACGGTTTACCGCTGTACCATGTGTACTGTTGGACGCCTGATTCTGGCCTCGATTATGTATCTAATTCAGGAGCTATCTGTATATTCAAATATAAAGCCAATTATTAAACGAAGTCAATCCAATGCGTTAACCACACTAGATAGTCAAGATAGATACGGTAATTATCCGATACATAGATCGATTAGCCGGTTTGAGTCTGTGGATAAAATCCTGTCCATGTGAAACCCCTATGAGCTACTCTTCAGTACTATTAAAGGTCATATAACTTCCAGTATCGTAATGTTTCAAAATTAATGTAGAATTTATAGATTTTTCCCCAATTTAGGAGGGCTTTTTGTGAGAGCTGGTTTAAAATAATTAAAGCAGGGCCTCCTGCGCAATTGGAATATTTTGAATTCAGCACCTGCTACTGGCCCAGGCAGTTAGTGTATTGGAGGATTGAAGCGAAGCCGTAAGACTGTCTCCGGCAGGCAGTTAAGTGGAGTGATAGAAACTTGAATCACTATAGCTCAAAGTTTCGTAAGCCTGGGATTCAATATCGGTTTAAGGGTCTGAAAAAGCGAAAATGGTGAATAGACCGCGCCTATTTAATGAATGTGTACCTTTAGGACAGTGAACTAAACAATATGTTTTATTCTAATTCACCTTTCGTGTGAAATTAAACTAAGCCGTGAAAATCAGTGGAACAAAATTAGCAACGGATCTAAACCTGTCCCAGAATAGAAATCATAAAATAACGTGTAAATATTTGATTATCCATGAGGCAATTTGCGCCGTATTTCCCCAAAAATATAACCAGTTACAAGAAAACGTTCTCACTGACTCATAAAAATTTTTAAAAACCTTTTTATTATTATAAAAAGACCACTGTGCTATATTAGCTAAGCCTTAAACTTCAGCTACAGTAGCCTATTTCCGTCGTTCACTGATCATAATATTTTTTTATATTGACTCAATAATTGTCAAATGTGATATCAGTAGAGGTGTTTTGATCGAGTATAACGACGGCGTGCCGCCGGAAGGAAAAGAATATCGAATATTAATTACGTTTGACATGACAAGTCATTAATTTTACACGAATTGAAAGGGAAGCTTTCCTAAGTGACATATTTTGTTGTAGTGGATTATCGCTGATATGGTTTGTTGACAACCAGCCAGCTTTTGCATTAAATTTTAGCTTTCCCAGCTACAAATTGTTGTAATAAGATTTCTTTATTTACCTTACATCCTTTACATAAAAAATCTTAGGCTTAACACAAGATAATAATATCAAGAAACATAAGGCTGGAAGATTTTAAGCAAAGCTCCATTGAGCTTTTTGCAAAAATCTCCCCTTGTGGAATTTCAGTTGTATTTTGCAAATAGATCCTATGGGTGATAAAAACACAGACAAAACAAAACTAACAAAAAACAAAAAAACAAGCAAACAAACAAACAGGACAATGTTTTGCCGAGAAGTTACCGCAGCACGAACCTTGACACAAGTAAGTTGATGACATGAAATTCTATAAGTAAAGAAATTGGGATTTAACGTGATCTACCTTCACGCAATACTTTTGATAAGACTGAGGAAGAAAAAAATACGATTTATTTCTGTTTAAAAACATCCCTACAATGTCGGACCATGCGGGTTGTCGGTTAACAGTTTTCCTGCCGGTAGTCGGTAAATGATTTTCTCGTTTTGTGGGTAGTCAGTTATAATTTTCACCGTTTGTCGCTAGTCGGTTAACCCCATTCAGACCCTCGTGTATGTATCTGTCAGCGTAAACTCGCCTCCATTGATTATAAGTTACCCCTGAATAGTTTGCAACTAATAATTGCAGCAATCCGGGAGGGTACTCCCATATGAAAGGGGCGTGGATGCTCATCTGCAATTTTGAATTAAATAATCAAGTTTGTTAATAATAACAACACCGTTCCCTTTGTCAGGTTTTGAATTAAGCCCCGACGTAAAGGAGACCAAACTGGGCGTGACCCAACCATTTTTTGACCCCTAAAAAAGACCATTTTAAAACACAGACGAATAAGAGACCTTTACGGCTAAATATGATGGCGTTTTGCCCAGAACATCCTAAGTGAGACCAAAATCCGAAATTTACACCCCTAGGCGAGATGACGAGCATCCACCCCCCCCCCCCCCCCGGTGCAGCATACCGGAAGTGGGCTTTGGCACGATTTTTAGGCGTACTGAAACAAGGTCAAAAGAAGTGTTTTTACTTGACCGCTTCGAGATAAACTTCATTTTAAGTAAATTCTAATATGAAAAAAAAGTGCCCACCTTTAATACACATAAAACACTTTTGTAATATGGAAATAATGTGAAAAGCCTTCTCTCCAACTGTCGTCTGGTCTCCTGACTGCATTGTTGAACCCCAAAAAGACTAGGAGGAAAGAAAGTGATGAGAAATGAAAGAGGCTTGCTTGTAATATCCCTACTAAGGCTATCGCTACAGCAGTTTATTTTGGGGTACTGTCAGTTAGGGCGCGGACCCTTAAGTTCGTGAGTTCCTAGAGGTACGGTATGTCAGCTATAGTGGAGAAACCACCACAAAATCTCAATAAGGGTTTCATTTCATGTTTCCGGAAAATAATCTTTTCCACTTGCGCGGTTTATTTGTCTCAAGGGTTTTATTGGCAAGGCTCGCTAATTAATTACTTGCTTTCAAAGACAGACAGGACTGGACGCAGTTATGTTTAATTTTAGAGTTCATGGACCAGTTTATGAATATCACACTGGGTAAAAAGATTGCTCGAAACTGGGTTTTGGGCTGTTTTCTTTTGGCTATGGATGCTATTCTTTCTGCACTCAAGATTTTTGCGGTAAAGTATGTTTCATGCCGCACAGTAAAAACAGGGCGTAAGTACTCATAAACTCCCTCCGTTACAGCAGGATTCCATAGTTAACTATGCCTAATTCTTTGTTGGCTTCACTAGAGATGTATGATTATCATATCGAGTGTTCCTAAGGTAAATATGGGAGATGACTTTCTCAAGTACTAGATCTAAAAAGTGCATGGTAGGAGCCTGTGTATATTGGAGATTGATGGATGGTAGCATTTTATCTATTTTATTTTTTATCATTTTGACCCCAAAAAATGTAAGGAGATGGTCGTGAACTTTATTGAAAATCCGAACACTATGATGAGACCCTGCATATAGGAAATCAAATGGTAGAAAGAATTTCATCATACAATTTGCTTGCAGTAATCATTAATGAGAACTGGAAATGAAACTGCCATGTTGACTATATTACCGCTAAGGCATCAAAGAAACTTTACGCTCTCAGACTATTAAAGAGAGCTGGCGTGCAAGAACAACAAGAACAAGTCTTTAGAAGTAGTGTTAGACAGATTTTAGAATATGCCGTGCAGGCGTGTTGCAAGACATTCCTGACTATCTGTCAGATAGAATAGAGTGCGTACAAAAAAGGCACTTACAAATATATATTTTAACTGTTCGTACAGTTACGCACTGTCGCTAGCCAACGAAACTACACTTTCCAACAGACGCGAGCTCCTATTTCATAAATTTATGGCTGAGAAGACAGACCCCCGTGACCACCCATTATCGTGCTTGGTGTCCTCTGCAGTACAAAGAACTAAACCTTATAACCTCAGACCTGGTTCTTCTCGACCATTCAATAAGTTCATGACAACCAAGAGATCAGAGAACTTTTTTACTTTTAATATTCGTCATTTAAGTATCCGTCATAATTATCATTTTAAGTAATAAGCACCGTGGCGCTAATTTGAGTATTTAATAAACGAGATTTATTTATAATCTCCATTTGCGCAGGACAGTACGTGTACTTCCAAAGCTGTCAATAGTCGGCAATAGATACTAAGATCTCCTGGGAGTGCTCATATGTCATTTCCGAAATAGTTGGGCCCCAGTAAAGAACCTTGGCGCATTCCCGGTGAAACCCTCAGTGAAAGAAATGTAGGCTCGATTAGCTGCTGTTCGGGGAGGACCGAGAGAGGAGCGGGAATCGAGCCTAAGGGACCGGTCATTTCTTATCACCTGGGGAGGAAGGCGGAGGATTTTAGGGGGGATCACTTGATTTTAGGAGAACAAAGGGGAGATCAGTCGTAACTGATAACCCAAAAGGGGGGATCACTGAAAACTTTGGAAGGGTTCAGGGGGGGACCACTCAAATTTGCTTGGAAAATGAAGACATGGGTGGGAAAGTTATCAAAAGTTATTAGGGGGGATCACTTCAGTGAAGTAACATTCAAAGGGGGGATCGGCTAAATTTCACCTTGCTTAGCCCCAAATCCCGCCCCCCCCCTCCCCCATCCCCTAGGCGATAAATAATGACCGGTCCCCAGCAGAAATGCTGACCATTCACTCAGCTTGAAGGTGACTGAAGAGAGAGGCTTGGATCCCACCTAGAATCGGACTTTTCAAGTTATAATCAAGCCCTAACTTGGGCTAATTTAATCGCAGGCTTTGTAGGGTTGCAGGGTTTCCGGGCCCAACAATGACTTATTTTAGCCTTCCGGGAAGTATTTACCCTTCAACGTTTCCATGATTTTCTTATTCAGATTCATAGTTTCAACTGTTAACCGTTAATGTCTCATTTTATCAGACGTATGTTTTCCTTGGTTGTTTGTTATCTAATTATTATCGTAGTTATTGAATTACATGGCAGTGCCATATTTTAAAGATACTAGCTTTTTATAGTTTTTTCTTCTCTTTGGCCTTATTTATTGTAATACTCTGTACTGATGCGGCCAAACGAGATAAATTTTTAAAAACAATCCAGAGAGAATTGCGATTCACAAGTAGCTGCAGACTTGTCCGCGCCACTTGTCATAGACACTTTGCTTGAATAAGAAGCACTGACGTAGAAAGTAATTAAAAGAAACTCATTTATTTGGATCAGGAGCACTCCCCCCTCCCAGCTGATTTGAACTAAATCTAAAACAACAGTGACCTCAGAGGTTTGAAAATGTTAGCCTACAATTCTTGCAAGGCCTACTTGGACAAACAGTAGCGATGGAAAGCCGGATCTTGTTGTAAATCAGTATCAGCAATATAGAATAACACTTAAAATTGAAGGCAAGGCTGATCGGACAGCTAAGGGTTGGTAATTTATTTGCCCAATATTTCGACTAGACAAAACTAGGTTTTTACCAGGGGGTAGAAAGTACGGTGGCCCACAACTGTCACGGCAAAACCAAAAACCTCTCGGCAAAACCGAAAACCTCACGGCAAAAACAAAAACCTCACGGCGAAACCAAAAACCTCACGGGAAAATCAAAATACCTCAGGACAAAACTAAAAACCTCTCGGCAAAACCAAAGACCTCACGGCAAAACCAAATACTTCACAGCAAAAACCAAATACCCAGAGGCAAAAGCAAATACCCACGGCAAAACCAAAGCTATTTTGCTTTTGCTGCGAAGTATTTGGTTTTGCCGTGAGGTTTTTGGTTTTGCGTACTTGTTTTGCTGTGACAGTTAGGGCCACCATAAGAAAGCTTTTCTAGCCCCTGATTAAGACTAGTTTTGTCTAGTCGAAAGATTGGGCAAATATATTACCAACCCTTAGCATTCAGATCAGTCATGTTTTCAATGTTAAATGTTGGAACATGTTGAAGGCTTGGTTCGTGGTGTTCACAGGAAAGGAAAGCCACGAAACAGGATACCTATGAAACAGGATACCCACCAAATAAGTACGTAAGTCCCACATAAAAACCTCGAAACGAGGCTACCGAAATAAGCGCTTTTTATCACTAAGCCTCGCGAAGGACTGAAATTCCATTTTGCAGCTTTTAAAAGTTGTTTGCGAGCAAGTTCAAGCCGTACAAGAGATAGTCATCACAAGTCAGGTAAGAGCTGAATCATTTAGTCTCTCGTCTTACGGCCGAGTAGAAATCTGGCTTTCAAGGTGCAGTGCTATGCTTGGACCAGATTAAACGATTAATGAATGTTTACTGGGGTCGGAACTGCGTGTAAAAGAATAACCTCGGCTAATCCGTAAATTACGATGTAGTATAAACTTCTTCTATAAAGAATGTGAAAAAAAGAATCATTCTAGTTGTATTTGCTTCGTGCCCTATGTTTACAGTTTTCAGGAGCACCTGTTTGCTAGCGAACGTTTTGTCCGTTTTGGCATAGTACCTGTTTGCAGATACTTGCAAAATAATCAATCAATTTCCATAGATAGTGTTTAAGGTTAAACATAATTATAACGAGCAGAGTTTAAAAATAAAATATATTCAACTGTACGTTTCTTTAGCCAAAGTTGCGATCGCTGGAATATAGGCCCATGTAAAGTTAATTGTTAGTTTGAATGTAGCCTGGCTTACAAATAATGGCTCGGGTTGCCTCGATTGACAGAGTCCCTCAAAATTTGTTCAAGTGATCAAGACAAGTTTTGAGATTACCACACTAAACAAAACACTTTCGATTCAAAGCGGGGTGATCCGGGCTATTGCCTTGCGATCCGGGACATTCTAGTTAGATCTGAAGTCTCATGGATAAATAGGTAAGCTTTCATATAATTGCCCTGGCCTGATCGTCCATATTGTGCTAATCGTCCCAAAAACTTTTAGAACGATCAATACAATCCATACGACTATCCCAAACCAGGTACAACGTTCGAATTTCCTCCGGTCCGCCACTTTCGAAAAAAGTTGTGCAAAAATTGCACCCAGATTCTTCAGGTTTTACTTTACTATTCGCGTTTAACTTCAGAAGATTAAATTTGTAAGCTAAACAGGTAGATTTATTCTGCATTGCTCAGAATCTCATAGCTCTAGAGAATAAAGTCCCTTTTGACGATATTCGGTATTTTAATTAGCGGATTTCGTTGTTCATCGGTTGGCCTGTGTACAAAAAAAAGCAAACAAACCTGTCGGTTGGGAAACCTAGGTTTTTTATCACCGAGTTTTCGCTTCGTTGTTTGGATAGAAAGAGGCAAGAGTCATGGACGCGATGTTCTATATTGTCATGACAATGTGTGTTCCTGGACAGTGATATTAATCATAACTGAAATTTAAATCTTTTTTGCGCTTATGCGGCAAACAACATCATGCTTTTCTTTTCATTGTATCTAAGAAACTGTCTCCCAATATCCTGAAAAAATAAAGAGAGAAACTAAACGGACATTAAGGGGCAACGAAACAGCTGACGGAAGAACAATTACTACAGAAAGCTTACATCCATATGCAGTTGTTGTATTAAAACAAATTAAATGAAAATCAAAAGCTGTTGTAAAGAAGTTATGACAGGTATGATCTAACAAAAGTGCACATGAGATCCTATAGAACAGATCTAAGATACAATTTTTTTCAACTTTCCGTCCTTCTTTGCTGTGTTTACAGCTGAAGATTATGATAATTTTTCCGGTGCCTTACATCTCCATTGTTATGAAAACAACAAGCTAACAATGTGTAAGCCGTCCTCTGAGACACTAATGCGTTTTTTCATTTTCAAAAATGGTAAATAAAGTGCTGGTAGTGCAAAATTTTAGACCGGATTCATTTGCAACATATGCTCCGTTTATATGAAGAATTGTACAGATAGTTGTCTCGGAATGGGAGGGTCACCCTTCCAGCCAAGTCAACTTTATATGAGAAAAAAGATGCCCCCTTTGCCCGAGCAAAGAGCTGACAACAGCGCTCGCTTATGTTCTGAGCCGAGCTGGGCGAGCCAAAACGTTTATTTGGAGAAACGTTGGCCCGGCTCAGGAGGATGACCCTACTATCGAAAAAGGGTAAATTGGATGAGGGTCACCCTTCTAGCTGAGGTAACTTTTTTTTTCACTCTTACCAACTATCGACAGCTAAGATACTGTTCCAATACGAGAGCAGAAGTTGTCAGCAACAGTGACCCAGTCTTTACCGCCGGCATGGCAAGCGCCAGTTAGTTTTTTTTGGTTAGGTTTAATTTGTAGATCTCTTAAAAGAGCGCGCGAGCGCGCGTGCGTTCTCAAACTTTTTCCCTTGCCGCTAAAAAAGCCGGCACCTGCAACGCAGAACTTGACTCGATTTCAACTGCATAGGAATGCCGGTAGTAAAGACATGCGATGTTTCCTGTTAGGGCCGGTTGAAATGACAAGAATCGAATTGAATGAGTTAAATTCATTTGAAGTGTGGCGGCTGAATCAATTCATGCAAAATAGCTAATTGCATTTGGATCGGCACAGCCGTTTTTTACACCCGGCTCAGCCGGGAATAGCGGCTGTGAAACGGCGGTGATTCGGACGCCTAACTTCACTTGAGCCGAACCAACGCAAATGCATAAATTTTTATGATATACTTAACCGAAACGCGCATTTTTCTCTTTTGAATTTAGCTTGGCTGGAATAATGATCGTTTGAGTCAGCCTAAACTTGAATTCGATTCGGCTCATGTATAGCCTCCCACGCAGGCGTTAGTGCGGTGTCAGAAACGGGCCTAAATTTACAATTTTTTTAAAAAGTTTAGTTTCAACTGAGTGTGCTGTTACTTCTTTGTCCGCATACACGTAGACAGCTTGCACTTTGACGCAACTTGTACCGCTACATGTTTAGAGGGAAACCTCAGCGCTTTTATTTCAAAACCCAAGAAAGGAAAGTAGCCAAGGACTAACAATACAAGGTAACCAAATATTACGCCAAAAACTTGCACCGGTGCGTTCATTATCTTTCATACTTACTCGTATGACTGTGTAAGGTCAGAACCCAGGAGTCATTTCATGATCATGAGTAGGTTGAGTCGAGAGAGGATGAGATTCTCTCTCAGATGGTTAAGTATGTTCGTCCAGGTGAACGTAGTCCTGAAACCGGGACTGTTGTTGAAGGTGACTGAGCTAACCAGAGTTTAATACCATCATCTGACGTGATACAACTCACTTTGACTCTGAAGATAACTACCCCACAGGTTGTCAAAACGTCAGTCACTGTCGACAACAGTCTTATTCAGCACTACGTTCACCCTGACGATCATACACAACCTTCTTACTTACTTACGTATTTTATCAAGTTTTTCACAGATTTAAGGAAACCTTTTATAATGCAAACAAAATAACCCAAAATGTCCCTAAATCCTATATCAAAATCAAGAAGTTAAGAGTCCTGCTCGATCTAAAAAATACGAAAATTAACTCACTAGCAATGAAGAGGAAGACAACAATACTGTAAAGAATTTGGCGTTTTGACCGGGTTATGGGCTCCTGACCGACTCTATTATCATGGCCAGCTACATCATATTATCCACTAATTTGCTTATTATGTTATCTCAGAACAGAGAATCAAGATGCTGATGCTGTTTTTGTCTCTCTGTATTGGAATGGATTTGATCGTCAACATCCCTAGCGCCTTTGCGGTAAGCTAGCACTTTTCTTTGATTTTCTCTTTAATTACAATGATGTACAGGAAAAAGTTACGTTAAGTTTTACAGCCATCAGGGGGTCAAGGTAAAGCTGAGCGCGTCTTATGGGTATTTTTTAAGTCGTTTTTAAGGACCGAAAGTGGTAGCTTGCGTGGCAGACGCTGCTTAGGTTTTTGGCTTGTCTTATGGACGCGCGCCGCATCTAAATTTCTCATTTCGCCCTCGTAAAACCGGCGCCTGCTTCGCACGCTACGCTCCCCTGCTGCAAAGAATTTTAAAAGCAAAAAAACTTAGCTTACTCATTTGTGCTTCCGTCATTTTTTTTTTTTTCGGCCTTCACTCTTCGGATCAAGACTCGAGATCGCTGATCTCTTAACTTAACCCAGACGAATCTATACCTAGAATCTATGCCCTCTACAGGAACACTCACCCATGTTTCTTCCTATGTTACTGATATGATAACCAAAGGTTATGGAGTGCTGGCTATACATCGATATACAAGAGAGAATAATCTAAGGCGATGTTAATAGAATAGCAAAACGCGCTTGCTCCAACGCTAGACAACTCCGTGCTATGCGCAAGTTTCACGTGAGAGAAAGTCAAAACGGGCGTGATCAGATGCGGCCTATGTATTTCATATATTTTTAGTGGAAGACCAGACGAAATGCTGGCTACATACTTGCCGCGCATGTGAAAAAGAAACCAGCATATTAGGATTGCGGGCTTCTCTTGTCGCCCACGATAATGAGAATACCTTTAAAGCATATTCGTCCATTTGTGATTTTGCACATTATCAGAATTATATGAGGTAAACAGGAGGAAGCTGATTTTTATTTCTCTCAAGACCATTGTATCATTTTCTGAATCTAGATTTTAAGAGAGGTCTGGATGGATTACCTAGCTCTCAGTAATTAGCTACCGCAAAATTTTCAAGATAAGCCCCGCAGGATTACTTTTCTTTGTAAAGGCCTGTTGAGGGGCTTATATTTTGACCGGGCTTTTAAAGGAGGGGATTACCACTCTTATGAGGCCAATTTGCGTTTCCAAGTCGGACAAGCTTAATTATTGGATAAATTAGCCTGGGTAAACTGTTGGTTCCTGTCAGACACTGAAACATTCTGCCTCCTGTTCCCTTAGCCGGCGAGGCATGTCCTCGTGCTCAGGCCTCGCCGGCTAAGGCAACAGGAGATTCTGGGGACCAGAATGACACTGAGATGAACATCACTAGCTCTGCCTCCTCCACAGTCGTTCCCAAGCCTTAGTGGGAAGAACAGAAAAGACGATAAGCGAGAGAGCTGAAGCCGAAAGCGAAGAGCGCGAGAGAGGCATGATGGGAACGAGCACAGAGCGGGAGCGGGGATTCCTTTCACCCCCGCTTTCCTTAATAATTAATTCAATATTCCCCTAAAAAGTGATCGCGAGCGAATGGGGACGAAGCAGTCACTTGTCGGTCTTTGTTTTTTATTTCCTTTAGGATTCAGCCGCCATCAGAGAAGGAATTGCTGCAAGAGCAGAGCTACAAGTTGGCTGCGCCTACTGGTCCAATGTTGCCCTTAGCGGTAGTGGACCCAATACAAACAAGAACAACTATTTTGTTCATGACATTGGTGTCTTAGCCGGCGCCCAAATGCCAGAAGTTTCGGAGGGGGTCCCTATAGAGACGGGGGACGGAGGTTGGGGTACCTTGAGTACCCTGAATTACTGGAAACGTGTGGCTGTGGACTCACCTGAGCGTGGCGACATCGTTGCAGCTCACTACCTAGATAGTGGTGGAATTTACCATGTAGGAATTTATGTCAGCCCTGATACAATGGTGTCAGCTAATGCAGTAGACATTGCTAAAGGTACATGGCCATTTGGTACCGGAAACGATGAAGGAGATCAGATCGTGATCTGGCGTTACTGTGGAGAACTTAACTGCCCCTAGTAGTAGGTTAGTACTACTACTCCAATCCTGTGGACACATTTAACACTGTTTCGGCGCCAAAAGAAGCTTAGACCTGGTCAAGGGGCTGTACATGTATCAGGAATGAGTAAAGTCCCCTAGCCTACGTAGCATAGCGGTTTTGTTGGGAGAACGACTGAACGGAAGCGTGCGCGAAAGAGCGGCGAAGCTCCCGCCCCAATCTCCTTGCGGTTTCTCCTCCCTCGCCCGCCTTTATTATTTAGCGTGCCCAACAAAAACCGTCATGCCACGCAGGCTACCATTCCCCCAATCAACCGTACTCGCTATGGAACCTAACATTAGCTATAAGAAATAACTTGTAAATTACAAAGTCACAACTTCTTGACAAACAAATATGCCTCCCAAGCATTAGTTACAAGCATTAGTTACAAACAACAGGGTTGAACTTTGAAAAACGGTTAGGTTAGGTTTGAAAACTGCAATAATTATTGCAATGGGTGTTTTATCTTCTTCAGATTGTCAATCAGAGCCTTCTTTGCAGTTAATTTGTTATTTAATCATTCCTTCGAAAGGTTTAGAGGTTATGGTTATTATTTGCTATATTTTAGTGGCCTGAGTTTGATATCATTCAGATTTAGCAATTTCAAACAAAAGTTAGCCTGCGAAAACATCCGTTTCTCCTCGCTCTTCGCCGCCGGAGTGAAGAGAAACGGAAAGGGCCTCCCAAGTATCTTACCTGCGGTGCCAAGGCCTAAAAGATGGTCACACAAATAAATCTTTCGGAGAGCCCTTCGGACTCCCAAACATTTTAGCTGGGGTGCCTGGGCCTCCAAGTTGGTGGCCTAAATTAATAAATCCGTGAGCTGTTAGTTGATTATTAAATATTAATCAAATTATTTTCTAAACAAGTCAAGCAGAATTTTGTGTTTTGATTTTGATTTTCATGAAATATCATATCCTTTGAACTCCTGAACGTGCGTGTCAAATGAAACCAATAAAACCCATCAACGTTTTCGCGCCATTTGAGAAACAGGGGCAACGCCGCCCAATATTTCATGTTTTTTAAAAGGGAAAAGGGGATACAGGGGACACAAGGGGACATAAGGAAACACAAGGGACCACAAGGCACACAAGGAACACAGGAAGACACAAGGGACACAAAGAGAAACAGAGGACACAAGGGGAAACAGGGGACACAAGGGGATCCGAGGGACAAAAGGGACACAAAGAAACACAGGGGACACAGGAGACACAAGGGACACATGGAACACAGGGGACACAAGGAGAGACAGGGGACACAAGGGACACAAGGGAAACTAGGGGACACAGAGGACACAAGGGGACACGGGGGACACAAGGGACACAGGGAACATAGGGGACACAGAGGACACAAGGGGACACGGGGGACACAAGGGACACGGAACATAGGGGACACAGAGGACACAAGGGACACAAGGGACACAAGGGAAACAAGGGAAACAAGGGACACAAGGGACACAGGGGACACAAGGGAAACAAGGGACACAGGGAGACACAAAGGAATACGGGAGACACAGGAGACACAAGGGACACAGGGGACACAAGAAACACAAGGGGACATAGGGGGACACAAGGGACACAGGGAGACACAAGGGGACACAGGGGACACAAGGGGATACGAGGGACACAAGGGACCCAAAGGAACACAGGAGACACAAGGGAAACGAGGGGACACATGGAACACAGGGGACACAAGGAAAAACGGGGGACACAAGTGGACACAAAAGGACACCAGGGGACACAAGGGACACAAGGGGACACAAAGGGACACGAGGGAAAGAGGGGACCGTGAGTAAGATTGTGGTGTGTTTATTTACTTTCATAAAAAAGTTTGGGTAAAAAATAAGGACACTATCTATTCTTTTTACTAATCATTTAACCCTTTAAGCCCCAATATCCACATATAAATTCTCCATACTGATCTTCATACATTTTTTTAAAGAATTAGTTGAGAGTGTTTAATAACAGATCAAAGCATTTCCTCTTTAGTGATCATTTTATTAACTCTCATAACCATTTCTCTTGGCAACATATGGATATTGTTAGGAGAAAAGTTGTGGTTGGTCACTATTGGGACTTGGGTTAAGAGAAATAACTGAGTTCCCGTGGAGCTTTCTGGAAAAGCTGTTATGAATTGCAAAGAAACCGCGGGCGCCTCAAAACCCGGCCTCAAGACTATTATCTCTTTTGAATAATCTTGTTGGAAAGTATTCGTTTTATATTATCGGTGAAATGTTCGGGACAAATGAGCTTTTTTTGGATTCGGTAGCCAGCTAGTTCTACTTTGACCACTAAAGTTAGCTTTCGCGCATTTATATTTAGTACTTAATCGATACGTAATGACTTGTCACGACACCAAAGACAATGCAGGACTTTATAGATTTACATACCTTTTTTTAAAAAAATCACAATACTCGTACCTTTTCTTTTTATCTTAAGTTATTTTTTAGCCTCGCAGACACAGCAGTAAAAAACAGGTAAAAATATTTAATTATCTGAAAACTGAGGCGACTTTGTGTTTATTCACAGATTTCATAAAATACTTTACGCCTGTCAGGGCAGAAGTAACAATTTCTTTTTAAAACTAACTAATGAACCATCCTTATTTGAAGAAAAAATATTAATGCAATTTTGAAAAGCTGTTAAAATCGAAAAATGTGCAGCTTATCACGTTCAGAGTCAAGGATTATGCTACATGTGAATTCAAGTGGAGCCATATTTGAACATCAACGCGCGCCTGGTGCCCTACATTTCCTTGTAAAAAGCTTTTTGATTGACACGCTATATACACGTTGACCTCAAGAGTTTCTTAGCGAGCGGAACGTTCTGTTCAGGCCACGAAGCGGCCGAGCAAGGAAGTCGCAAGGAATAAATTCTAGCTTTTTGACTTTAAATCAAGAAACCAACACAAGCATGTCGCGCGGCTGGGTGACCTGGACAATATTTTAAGTCGCCCGAGGCCAAGTCTTAGTCGCCTCAGGCGAGCCCGCGCTGTAAGTTAGAGCACAGCCTTGACTTTGACCTCCTCTACGCAGTAAGCTTACTTTTCCCTCCTTTGCTGACGCAGTATCTTTTTTCTGCTTGTGCAATCCAACCTGACTTGCTAGTGATTCGAAGTTGCAGCCAATAAAATCACACAATTTTTCTGAACGGGCGCGGGATACGGGAAAGTTAAAAACAAAAGGCAATTTTTGACTCCCAAGAAAAATACGAGAGGAATGCGCTACCGAATTTAAGAAGCTGGCTGCCTATGTCATCCCGGGTAAAAATTCACGAGAAACGACGAAAGAATTGAAACTTAAGGATTCATTTCTTACATTCATTTCTCATGGTTGTTGTCGATTGTTGAGTAACAGTCGAGTTGCCATGTGACAAACAGTTCCTTTTTTTGTATCAGAGTTCCATATTTCTTAAGTCAAGAGAAGTGACTGACGGGCAACTCAGAAAAAGAGAAACCGGAGTTCTACGTCAAGGGAGGGGGACAGGGAGTGTACTCCCAATAATGGCCTATAAGAGATTGGCTCCGCCGGAAAGGGGTACTGTTTTTAGGCTTCAGGTAAAAAAAAGTTAGGGATTTCACAAGTTGAAGTATATGAAAGGGTTTATTCGGTCTGTAAAAATGCCCAAAAGGGCTAACGATGCACTTTATGGTTGTAAAGGAAGTCGAAGAAATGTTCTGGTTTTGCCGGATTGATTCACATTTTAAAGACAGCGCATTTACAGCAGTTGAATGAGATGCAAAGTTGTCAACTAGGTAAGTGAAAGGGGTCGGCCATTTTTCAATCGAAGGTATATGAAAGGGGTACCTTTTCTGTCAAAAATGGCATATAAAAGGGTAAGGGGTTAGACCTGGGGGGGGGGGGGGGGGGGAGCCTTCCTGTATAAAACGTTTTTGAGTAACCCCCACTTCCTCCCCACCAGGAGTTCTACAGACAGGAGCTGAGCCGAACCAATCGATAGATAGCATTTTCGCAATGATATAAATGTGATATCTTTTACTTTTTACGCAAAGCCAGTGTCACTAACTGTAGAAACAACTTCCTCCATGTTGACATTCCTGTGATTTTTGCTTACTAACTCAACTAGCTGCCGTGTCGTTCAGTTTAGCATTTGCTGCTCACGTACATTGTACCGTGTATTATTAATGATTTACGGATGGCTTGATCACCAAATCACACAAAATTGCAAAGCAGCACGTAACGTGTTAGGATTAACGCCATGGCGCAAAGCTGCGCAGTAGCCATGGTTCTGACAAGACCTGGCAACACCAAATTAAGCATTCAGAAAGCTTATTTGCTGACAAACATCTCTGTCACGGGCTTTATCACTTGCGTCATGTGTCCTTTGTTTCGTTTGAAATGATGTTTGTTTTCCTTATTTCTTAAATACAGTCAAGCCCCCCCTTTAAGTTATGTACTGACACCTGAGCCTGTAAAGCGGATGCTTCATAGAAATTCTATTTGGAAAGCTTGACTGCACTTGATGTTCAGTCAGCTCTATCAAACTCTATCATAAAATCAACAGCATCTTGATAGTACCCTAACTGATCTGCAAAATTGTCTGTCGTTTTTAAACTAAGAGATCAACCTACTCTTTTCAATATGGATCTTTCAAAAACATATATATAGCTAGCAGTCCATTACTCCAATCCAAAAATTCCTTTTGCCCGACGGTTCAATTATTCCATGTTAACCCCCTCCTGCCTATTGTAGCGTGGGAAAGGGCACATTAGAAACCCAAATATTGGATCTGTTTGTGTTTGCTCTAATTTCGCAAGCAAGGTGAGTCGTGCAGTCAAAAAATAAAACAGGTATGGATGTTTTTTGTTAAGCTTGCTTCCCCTGGTCTTCAAATTTTTCTTCACACAGGGTACTGTAAAGGTTTTTTCTAGTTCCGAAAAAGACAGAGTTTTGGTAAGTAATTTATTCAAGTTTGTTCATTGTACTGACGACCATTCACTGTCATTAAAACTTGGCCGTTGATGACTCAGTGAAAAAGTTAAATCGACGTTATGACGAAAACTGTTCTAAAATATACCCGATCTTAAAACTTGTATTTAACTTTACATAAGGCAAAGACAGCGTAGTGAAGAAAGAGTGTCTAGGATAATCCGCTAAATAGTCTCAAAAATCATTCCGATTTGCCGAAGGCACGCGACAATGAGATAAAAAATAACTTGGGAATGTCTACTGGCGAATAAAGTTTTGGGAAAACTGAAAAGTCGATAGTGTTTCTCTCAGTGAAGCGGGGTGAATATGGACAAGAATTAATGAGAACACAATCCTTACTACATGCAAGCAGTGTTTTAACCCCGGGTGGTTTACATACCACACATACATATACGCTTCCGCATTTCTAATGAACGACAATCGACTGATTATTGACTAAGCATAGGAATTTTTAAAACCTATCGATCGCTTTAGTTTGCTGCTAAAATCATGATGGCATACTGAGGAGAAGATAGCTTTGATTTTACGTCGGCTTCTGCAGTTAAGGAACATTTGTTACACGGATTGCAGAAGTCAGGCTTCAATAGACATAAATAAGCAAGCATGTTTCACGCGCAAGCAAATGCCAGCAATCCAAAATTCAATCGGAATAACCTTAGTGAGTTCCTGGTGACTCAGCAGCTTCCCTGTCGAGCCTCCATAGGCCTTATCCCGGTTTTGGAAGCCACCTTGACGAGTAGGCAACCGAATGAGAAATTACAGTGTTTGTATGAGAATCAAATGTCGGAATAATTTCTCTAAAACGGCTGTTCTAAAAAGAATACGAAGTGTGAACTAAAGTTCCACTTCTAACGATTCTACTGAAAAAAAATTGAGGGTGTTACATGCAGCTACATGTGCTAGAACCCCTTTTTAAAATTTTCTATACATTTGTCGGTAAAAATTTCTCTTCCTGACGACTAAAATTTCCCGGGAAAAATTGCAGGCATATATATAGAAAATCTGAAGCAAAAAAAGCTGGAGAAATTTAAGCACAGTTACCGCCCCCCAAAATTTGTTAGTAAAATCCCTTGCTGTGTAGCTTTAGTTTAGGAGGGGGTGTCCCAGCCCCCCACACCCCAATAGAACTTGCTTGCGGGTTTATTCCCACTCGCTTGTGTCTACCGTATCTAATACAAAACTCAGAGTATCAGTGAGGCCCGTACTTCTTTAGTAGCCTTAAATCCCCTTCCCCTTCCCTTTCATACTTAGAAACTCTTTGCAACAGAATCTTTTTGAACAAGCAGCTCTGGTGAGCCAGATCCTGTCGCCAGTGCAACATCCCTGTGGTCCGTCTCTTGTACGCGACCAACTCTCGTAAGCGATGCAAAAAAGTGTTAGTATTTCGGATGGTCGCTTAAGGAAAGCTCGACTGTATTCCACAACAGAGACTATCATTCTACCATTTCACTCACCAATGCACAATTTCCCTATTTTTCCAGAGCCCAGGATCAAGACAGCTATGAAGTCTCGGACGATTTTGTCACTTTTTCTTGGAATCAGCCTTATATCCAACATCGTTGCTGAGGTACGTCATTCCTTTGATTCCCGCTAAGAGTGGGGACTCATGGGTGTTAAACAGACGTGCCTTTGTGTTCAGAACCCCGAGCATTGTTTTTGCCGTGATGTTTCTCAAAGGAAACTCGGATGACTACCTTTGACGAAATCTAAATTTATCTTTTTAATTTTATTAAAAGGAGATTAAAAGGCGGCGATCGGGATCGTTCAAGTCTTCCATCTATAAGTACGTTCTGAGCCATCGCGCTTAATACAGCCTGCGTGCGGACGACTCCTATTCCATTGCTGCGATGCGTGCAGCAATGGAATAATGAAATAGGAGTCGTCTGCACGCAGGCTAAGAAGTAAATTGAAAATTTAGACCCCGTCCCCCTCCCTCCCCCAATCAAGGATGCGAAAATAACGCGTTTTGTTCTTTGTTCGGCTTCATTGATTTCGGGGGGATAGGAAGTTTGCTATTCCATTTTATTCTGCCCAAGATTGAAACTTAGTGACAATGGCGACGTTTTTTCGGCTGCTGTCATTTCAGTTCCAAACCAAACCCTTATGTATGCCCCTACTAAAATAGATGACTATAAAACATGGCGCGATTAAGGCTATTTTTAGATTGTACCGCATACCTTTTTCGCCGGCACGAAAACCATACCGAATAGGTCAGAGGATGGGGCTTTTGTTTACACATAATGGACCGTGATTTCGGCGCGATTTTCTGTAACGGTGCGAAGTTGCGCCTGGCCGATATCTAAAGTGGAGAGTCACATATCGGATAGAAGTTCATAAAATACCGGATAACTTTTTGTGTCGGCACGAAACGTTATCCCGTATAGTGTGAACAAAGCCTCAGACTTTGCAATTTTAAAATCAATCTGGATGGCAATTATTTTCTTGCTACTGGTTATAAATTAAATGCATAGGTACTAACATTTTTAAAAATGACGCATGTGGGTCTGTATCTCTTCTTAGCCTGACGTACCCGCCATCAGAGAAGGCATTGCTGCCAGGGCAGAGCTACAAGTTGGCTGCGCCTACTGGTCGAATGCTGCTTACAGCGGCAGTGGACGGAACACGAACAAGAACAATTATTTTGTTTATGACATTGGCAACTTAGCCGGCGTCAAAATGCCAGAGGTTTCGGAGGGGGTCCCCATAGGGGCGGGCGTGGGAGGGTGGGGTACCTTAAGTACGCTGAAAAATTGGACACTCGTAAACGCCCCTCAGCGTGGAGACATAGTGGCAGCTCGTGACCCGATTGACAACACTTATCATGTAGGGATTTTTATTAGCGCTGGCACTACAATATCAACTAATCCACAACATATTAGAAGAAGTAATTGGCCATTTGGTACCGGAAGCGAAGAAGGAGAGGATATTCGCTACTGGAATTACTGTGGCCTGGAAGAGAACTGTCCGTGAAGAGAAAAGGGAAAAAACAAAAGAGGAGCGACAGACAATAAAACCTTCACTCAAAAGGGGTTTATACTATTTTACACATCCTTGTTGGTTTCCCTTCATCGCTTTACTTAATTCCTTCGAACTATTTTTCCACAGTTATTTTACAGTTATCGGAGTTGTTTAGCGCGTGGTACATAACAGATTATCACGGTTGCGTAGTTACCACTCTCACGTTTGTTTTTGTAGAAAAGCTTCCCGCCATTTGATAGCCTGCATTGTACGCGTATTTTTGGGCAAGCGAAAGTTGCCAAGCCCGTCCCCAGGGTCTAAAATTCGTACTGACGTGACCGCCATCTTTGATTTCGTCTCTGAGGAAGACTGGGGAGAGTAGAAATATCAACCCTTGGGGTAGGCGTCAGGGCAAAAAAAAGGAGGAGGGGGAGGGGGAGAGAAACCTTTGCTGATCGTGAGTATGGTGACACAAACACATGAAAACATAAATCAGCGTCTATCTTTCTCTCTTTATGACTTCAATGTACAATTTGCAATAATCTAATTGAACTTACATAAATCTTACAGCTCAAGGGAATTATGTCCGAAAGTCAATCAACTAAGACCACTTTGTAACAACGGGCAAATAAACTAGCCTGATTTTAAAATTTACAAATCATTTTAGAACATTAATAGAAATAAGTTGCTAGTCATAAGAGCATCTTCGATTTGTAACGTTCTGATAATTTACAGTTGAAATACGCAAAAATAAGAAGAAAAGGAGAGAACGTCATTCGCTTGTTGTAACAGAAAATATTTCAATTCACAGTTTCTGAAGGTATAATCTTGGGATTGAGAGTGGCGAGAAAGAACAAAATTTAAATTTGCCATTGAAATTTCGATATCCAAAGGCGAAGAAACCTACGGCCGGAAAAATACATCTGTGGAAAACGATAACTTAATCACCAAATGATAAAATGGCTCCATCAAAGTTAGGTCCAATCACATCGATGAACTCCAAAACCAGCTTGGACAGATTCAGAGACGTTAAAAAACTATTCAAGCTTCCGGCAGATCTCCTGTGTAAACTCAGAACACGTGCTACGGCCACCAAGGTCTCCAGTCAAAACCTGTCAGGGTAGTAGACAAACAATTCACAGTTTGAACACTAACTGGTCTCAAGGCGAAGAGTTGTGCGAGAAGTTTAGATTTACCCTTCCTTTACGGGAAGACTTTGCATAAATTACTTCCATATTTGTACTGGAGCACGTGCAAGAATTGTGAGGGCGAGAAACTGTATTTGCGAGAGAACAACATCAACAACTTTATTTGTACCCTACATTGATTTACATGATACAAAAATATTACTATAGAATATGGAGAGGGTACAGGCTGTCCATAATAACCGTTGAGGGCTAAAAAGATAAGGCAGCCTTACTTAGGTTATTAATAAATGATTAAATTAAGGGTCACGTACCACACACTACACACAGCTACACAAAACACAGACGCAAAAAAAAGGAAAAAAACTAGTTCAAAAAGAAAGACAACAAAAGAAACCTGAGTATGCCAATATTAAACAACGGAAAGCCAAAAAAAATATGGTGTTGATAAAACTGCAGTTAATATTTATCAATAAGAATTGACTTTAGCTTTTTCTTAAGACGCTGGAGATAGAGGAGCTTGATGTCATCAGTTATATCATTCCAAACTTTAGCACCCTGGAACCTTAAATTGAAAATTCCATAATTTGTTCTGGCTTTAGGGTTAGCATAAGTCTTCCTGGAGGACAACCTAGTGTTATATCTATGTATGTTCCTAACAGGATTAAAAAAGGTATCAAAAACTGAAGGTAAAAGTTGGTTATGGAACTTAAACATAAACACTGCAAGATGGAGGGTAATGATATCAGACGGCGAGAGAGCACAAAACAGGATTATTTTACAGTGAGATTACAAGAAAGAAAGCACAACGAATAGTTTCGTAGAGAGCATTTTACTGGCGTTTATGTCAGTCCCCGAAGCAGAGGGACTCTTCATTTTCGATACGGTCTTGTGACCTAGACGTAGCCATTGAGAGCTCGAGCCAGCGCGAATTGTCGGGGTTAAACTTCAGCTACATAACAACTTAAGACAATCAGGTCACTAATTATTTCAGGATTCCTTTACATGAAGCCATTTCCGGAAGGGTACCAATGTAAGGAGCAAGAAATTTGGACAAAGGGCAGGGGAGGAGGCGATAAATTAGAGAAACAAGTTCCTCTCCGTTCCTTCTCGTCCCATCTCAGAATACGAGAGAGCCACAGGGCTAAGTTAGTCCGCAGATGGGAGAGAGAAAACCGACTAGAACAGGATATTGAATATTACGAAAAACTAGCATCTCCTTCAGTGATGCTCATGCAACAGAGCTCCAACTTTTGAGTCTGAGGACAAAAACCTTCTCGCGATCTAACCATTGAAATAATTCATTTTATTGACGAGTTTTAAGACTGCGAACGCAGACGAAGAAGCGAGAGTCGGAAAAGTTCTCGCGTT
The DNA here is from genome assembly GCF_958299795.1 of Porites lutea. Lineage (NCBI taxonomy): Eukaryota > Metazoa > Cnidaria > Anthozoa > Scleractinia > Poritidae > Porites > Porites lutea. The sequence goes on along the minus strand of NC_133205.1, from coordinate 21,195,078 downwards.
TACAAGCTAGTGTTGTGAAGTATTTCACTTTTTAGACCTGTCTCATTTTTTAAGTTTGGTTTTTGTCTCATTAAGTGGGTCAAGGTTTGTCTTGATGTTGTCATGGGTGATTTCCTGTTTTGCTCTATGATTTTACTAGTACTCGAATTTTTGCTTAGCTGGCGAATTTACTTACTGCCATTTTAAGAATATTCTTCGCTTGCCATTGTCAGAGGTTAGTTTTTCATACAAACTGTAGGTGGTCGTGTTTGTGACCTTAGTTCATAAGTCCAGTTGAAGTTCCTGTTTGGGTTTTTTAACAAGCATTTTAGCTTTTCATTGGTCTGTAGCTTCTTGCCGATCATAGCCGTGTACATTCAGTTGTACCAAAACACTACCCACACCGAGCTCCTTTACTTTGTTTTTATTCCCACGGTCAGCTAGCCCAAACATGTCCACCTTTGGCTATAAAAATCGTTACTATTTGACTTAGGCCCGGTTCAGACGCCGAACTTTTCATGAGCCGAACCTAATACATTGAATTAAGTACATGAAAAGTTCGGCCTCTGGATCAATTAGGAACGCCTATTTTAATATGGAACGGCTCAGCCGTTCTTTTCGCCTGACCCGGCCGGGAATTTCTCCTTTGGAGCGACTTAATTTGGAACAGCTTTGATTTAGACGCCGAACTTTTCATGCACCGAACCTAATGCCTAAATTACTATTAACGTATTTTGTACGTAGTTTGACCGAAATGAGCCTTTTTCTCGTTTTGAATTTATTTCGGCTGGAATTATTAAGATCGGCGTCTGAATCAATTCAGCCGGTCTAAATAATTTGGGTCGGCCTTAATTCGAATTAGGTTCGGCTCATGAAAAGTTCGGCGTCTGAACCGGGCCTTAATAGTAAGAGAGGAAGAGAAGATTAAGAGAGTTACGAGTTGGTAAGAGAAGGAGTTAAGAAGATGAGGAAGCAAAGAGAAGCAAAAACCAAGATGAAAGAAGTAGACTCTCGGTACCACCTCGTGTAACGAGCGAGTTACTCGCACACACCCCCTACACTAGCAGGATTTTCACATAACGCTATATATTCCTCAGAACTAAACAACATGAAATCTGGTGCATTTCTTGAATTTTTACAATTCTTGAACTCTCTCTCCACCGCAGAGGACTCTCTAGGGAGTTTTAGCATCGATGACGGCGACGGCAGCGAAAACGTTTTTTCAGACTTTGTCGCGTTTATTCCAATTCGCTAAAATTGTCTAATGGAGGCAAACTTCCCTGGAGTTGATTTCTTGGGCACTGCACTCGAGTTTAGAAAGAGTAAGAAAATTTCTTCGTCACTTGTTTACGTCCTCTATAAACGGCAAAGAAATGTACAAAAAAGTGTGATGCAAGTGCAAACTTGATGTTTTACTTGATAAACCTATTGATTTTTTGACGTTCTCGTTGCCGTCGTCGTCGCCGTCGTCTTTGCTCAAACTCCCTACTGTGTCACAGGGAGGCTGGGGAGAGCAGAAAAAACAGAGCGCGGAGTGATGGGTAGGGGAGAGAGAAGAAAAGAACTTTGCCTTTTCTCTCCTTCATCGCTCCTTTCGCGCTTACTACTTTTTTAGCCTCTGGGGAGGAGAGAGCTTTGGACTGTTAGGGATCAGGTAAATTCTTACTTGTCCTTCTTTGATAGTCTCCAGTACTGCTCCCTCTACACTGTCTGCATGTGAGTGAAGTTCCATATGCCGGAGCATCATAACAGCACTTAGTAGGAGAGCTGTGGGGTTGGCTTTGTCCTGGCCTGCAATATCGGGAGCTGTGCCATGAACCTGAAAACAATAAAAACCAAAATGCATTACGGTTTTTGACAATATGCTTTATGAAATACTCGTCCATTCTCAATAGTAAAGGATAATCTGAGATCAGGCTCTATTTTCGTTTCGGTTCGTAAATGAAAAAGAGAGCCCAATTTTTGCGCGACCACGTAGGAGAGAATGCATGGAAGCTACTAAAATTGGGTCTGATCTCAGGCTAGTAAAGGAATGGAGAGTTTAATGATCAAGGCCATTAACCTTTGACTAGCAGCACCTAGTCAGATTTATTATACTAATTATTACCAACGCTATCGCCATCGCCATCACCGTCGCCGTGGCCGTGTGCCGTCGCTAATGCCATCGCCATCGCCCCATTACCAATACCTTCATCTTTACAGTTAACTTTATCGATATCCTTCATTCATTTAGATTTGTAAGAACACACAAAAATTTCAGTTCTGAAGGCATGTTTCTGAGGTTAAAATTTCAATCGCCAGTTACAAAATACCACTAAAGACATATGATTATATTATTTACCATTGCTACCAATGTGGTTGGTAACAAGAATTACACAACTACACCTAAACATGTTTAATAATGAAGTAACCCGCGATCAGGCCTTAAAGATTACAAAAGGTAAACTAAAAGAAAGTCATTTTTAACAATAAATGTAATCTGTAAACAACAATGTTTAAATAATTGACAGCTTATCAATGAATAAAGGTCGTGTTCACTTCTGTCTACTTTACCTGAATCCTGAAGAAAATGGTAACACATCTGTCGAACGTTTCTCGCGGGATTTCGGTAGACTTGCTGTTTTGAAATGCAGATCCATCTCAGCACGGATTAACTGGTTTGTTTTTGCTGCTCTCGACAAATAGATTTGTCTGTTGTAGTCTGTTTTATTTCGTTTTGTATCGCTTTTGCAACTTTGATTTTCTAGAAGTCCGAATGGTAGTTGAAACTTGGGTTTAATAATGTTCGTTAAAGTTGCTTCTGGCAATTTTTGTAGAATGAAAGTTTCTGCTATCGGCATCTGCTTTGTTTTCGGCGGGAAAACGTAAAGGCCGCGAGCATCGCAGGGATTCGTGAAATACTTAACAGATATTGGACGAGGTTGAGTAAAATATCAAAGGCTAAGGAAAATAATTGACTGCGAGACACTGACAAATCACGATATTTTGCGATAACCTAGTCAAATAATTGTTTTATCATTCGATCACCGAGTTTGCTTTTTAAACTCTGAAAGGTAAGCGACGCGATCTGCCATCTTCATGCAAGAGCGATCGCAAGAAGGAGGAAAGCGTGGTTTAATTTAAGCATGAGCAGAATATTATTTGCCGCCAAACACAGTTAGACGAGTTTGCGCACGAGCAGACCATTATTTGTAGGCAGTTATTTGCAGGTCACGTGGTTGGCTCTCAGCCAATGAAAAGGAAGAAATATAATACCCGCTATATACCGTTGAATATGCAACGGGTTTCTAGCTTTCTAATTGGCTGTATTCTTTATGATGTGGGATAAAAAAAGTCTTATAGAACGGTAGCGTGGGTTCTTTTAAATCCTCTATCGAACTGACTAATATAATGAAAGAAGGATGAGGGAGACAAGGCCAACGGCTTAAAGCCACTGCCCAAGCATCAGGGAGGTTTACAGCCGGGCTAACAAGGATATTAATCTACTAAAAATACGCCGCTTGTAAACAACTTTTACAGGCCACGGAGCTTCTTAACCCGCGTCATGGCTTGGACTTTGCTCAAATAACCGACTCCCAGTGTTTTTTTTATTTTTTCACGCTGATAGAGTGAGATTAAGTGGAAGCGATGTGAGGCAGAGCCTCACTAGAAGAAAGGAAGGTAGAACAATTAGCTCAGCTTAGCTTTACTCAGTGATTAGACCCCTAGGAATCGTCTCGATACAAAGTCATTTCGATACAAACATAAGCAGTGAAATTGCACAAAAAGTTTGTTCACTTCAAGTATAGTTTGCGAGTGAACAAGAAAACATTTTGGGTGAATATCTTCGTTCTTTAAGCCAAGTACGTGGAAGTATTTACACCTCGAATGAATAAAGCTGTAACGAAACCACTTGTATCGAAACAGCTTTGTATCGAAACGACCGGTAACTGACCCGTAGTATAATATTGTTCCAGTACTAAAGAATTGAGCCCAGAATCAGGCGCACAACTACTTTACACTGTATATCTAATTAATAAATAGTCCGATCACTCCTTTCCTGCTTTAATAGAACTGATGCTCAAAGAGCAAACATCTCCTTCCTGCAACTCCACAACACAAAGAACAACACACTCACTGATTCAAATATGGCTACTCCATCTGCTCCAATATTTCCACTGGGCGTGACTCCTAACCCACCGATTAAACCTGCACACAAATCGCTATAATGGAAGAAAAGAAAGATTATGTCAGTTGTAATAATATAAGAACCTTGATATTACTTTAAAAAAAGTCGAGTCTTTAATAATAATTATTCTTTATAATGTTAAGAACGTTATAAAGCCTGGTCCACACTTGCGACATAACGACACTACCATAACGACATAAGGAGGTGGTTACGTCGTTTGTTCGTTTATTTATGTCGTTCTGTTGTTATGTTTCGGTTATGCAAGGTCAAAACTAGTGTGAACACACTTCGACATACATGTAACAGCAAAACAAAGAACCAATCAGAACGTGTCAAAAACTATCGAAATTAGTCTCCCACAGGCACAATTTTCAATATGGCGGCTTCAGGGGAGGATGTTGTTGGTGGAGACGTTGAAGTTCATGAAGATATTGACGAACTGCTATCAGAAACAGTTCGGAAATACTCTGTCTCATACGACAAAACCTTAAAAACTATCGTCGTTGTCGTCGTCGTCTTCCGTCGTTCTCGTTGTCGTCATCGTTATTAATAAGTTTACCTTAAAATATCTCCATATAAGTTTGGCATCACCATAACATCAAATTCTTTAGGATCTTTTACAATCTGACAATAAAGAAATGCTAAATGATAATACTACTGCATCGCATAGTAGAGGGAGAGACTATGGTAGTGGTGAATGCCTGGTATGTCCAGGGCTTCCACTTTTGACAAAGCCAACCCCTACATACAGTAATGCCACAATAGCTGGTAAATCTGCGTCTCACAGCCCTGAGCTCCTATGCAAACATAACCAGGCCCCTGTTTAACTAACTTTAGTAGAAAAATAAAGGAATGGAGATTTGTGGGTAAATGCAAGATACAAAGGCTAAACAAGCCCCAGAGCCCGGGGGCGGGGGTACTGCCATATATGGGCTATATAGGTATGTGCCGCTGTGAAGGGTATGGTTTTCAAGCAGTTTACTCTAGGATAGGATATATAAATCAGAGCGTTTGGGTCTAGAATAGGGTATCATTTTTCAGGAAACTGATCAGTTGGTTGAAGATTTTATCTAGACAAGGGAAACAGCTACTCTAGGATAGGGGGATTTGGGGAGTTTACTCTAGTATAGGGTGGCAAAATTCAGTTGAACTAGCTCTGGTATAGGTTAAGGGTTCCAGGGTCCCAGCGGCACATCCCCAACCAGAAATTCCTTAAGTACCCCCCCCCCACCCCCCGGGGCCCAGAGGCCGCCATGAAATGCTGTACCAAGTAAATGGAGCTGTTGCATGCACAAACAAGTCTGTCTGTACCTGGTTCACTAAACTGACTGCTGACCAATGACATGATGTGGTGCTTCGCCTGCGTAGCAAGCGTTTCTGTTTGGTTTCTTAGCAAAGAAAGACCAACGAACGGGATTTTCGGTTTTGGCCTCACGAAAAATGGAACGAGAGTGACATTTTTTGCGCGTTCTTTGACTCTAGTTCCTTGTTCTTTGCTCTGAAACCACAGGAAACAATTGCTACACAGGCGAGGTGGTGCTCTTTGTTGTTGTTTGTTTCTAACTGCATTAAATTTTGTTATGCAAGACATACTCTTGGCGATAAAAATGGGAATGCACTGATCATTACTGTACTGTTGAAATATCCGTGAGATAATCTGACATTTGGCCATATTAAACGGACCCAGTGGGCTGAAGACATTCATCAGGAGGTGTGCATGGGGTCCAACTGATTGCATAATAATGTGACCTACCAAAATAAGAGAGAGTGCAATCTACTGTACAGCAAACCCAGGACTAAGAGACTGCACAGGCCAACCAGGCTTATTAGCTTCGGTTGGGTAGCAAATTTTATTTCTTGGTCCATATCCTGGTCTATTGACTGCCTTCATGCAACACAGTGCAAAGGCTGCAATGGTCCTATCATACACCTCATGGTTACCATAGTAGTTAAGTAATTTATTGCCTTCTACACTCACATTAAGACAAGTGGTATCCAAATACATCTCATTATATCTGACATCTTTGTTCTTCTCAGCAGCCTCTCGACAGCATTGCAGAAACAGACCATCAGATTTTCTCCTAAGTTATCAGCAAATCACAAAGCAAAACCATCAGGATGAATTGTTACAACTCATAGTTAATTATTACAACCGTAGCTACCGTGAAAAGTGGTCAAGCGTTCCTAGGAAGAATTGAACTTGATTATACTGTATTTCAAAATTGAGTTCTTTATTGGTTTCAATATCACATTGTTTAGTTGAAGGATTTAAAACTTCAAAATGATAAGAACTCATTTCTTGAATTGATTTAAGAATGGAGTTCTTATAATTGGATAAAAGGCATCAATATTTAAAGGCACAGGCGCAGAGTTCAATAGGTTAAACAATTGTTAGTGCGACAGCTGTCTACAAGATTGAAATGAAAAATGTCCAAGATTTGAGTGAAATCCTGAATATCTCTTTTGAAGACACTTAAAAGGTATGACTTGAAGAATTAATGACTTCATCATACATGGAAAAAAGCATAATACTGTTCAAAAGTGTAAACTTTTCCCCCAGGATGCTGCAAAATTATAACAGGAATTCCTTTATCTATACGTGAAAAAACAACTAAAAAATTGTTTAAAAGAGCACTTTTCAACTATTATCTTGCTCAGTATTAATCATCGCCACACTGACTCTCAAATGTTACATTTTTTTCTTATGCGTGTGTGTGTGTATGTGCTTTTCTTTTTTCCTCTCTTTTGAATATTTTTCATTATTTTTCATAGTTTATAGTTTTCTCTTTTTTTCTCTTTTAACCTAAATAAAACTGTAATTTAATCAAAGGGCAAGTAATTAGTATAACTTTATCCTGCCCTCTCCATTTATTCTTGTAACCTGATATTTAATTCTACAAATAGCATCTTTAATTCTTCAATCTTGTAATACAATATAAATGGCTTGTAAAATAAATAAATGGAGGGGAAAATAAACAAATAAACAAACAAACAGGAATTCCCAATCTAGAACTCTGGTGCTCTGTACACTTTCATGACTGATGTCTCACTTAAATCCAAACAGTATTCCAGTTATAAATCAAGGCTTGGTGTGAATTTTTAACAACTAAAGAATGCAATATTGAAGCAAAAAATGAACTCAAGATTTAAATAATCGACTTATTCTACTTGGCAATACTTGACCACTTGACCAATTTTCACTGTAATAATGTGAATAAAGAACAAAATAGGCAGTGGAGGTCCTTTCTTTAAACTCTAAAGGGCTATGCTCTTGCAGTGCCCAGTGGCTTCTGGCACCTTGCCTTTTGTCTTGAGTGACTAGGAAATCTTAGTTAGTAGACGTAGTATGAGAAATTAAAGGTTGATCACTTTTAGGAGTTAAAGGCATCAAGTTTACAACAAACTTATACTCAAAGTGGCCACTCTATGAAGTGACAGATTTGCAACTTCCCAAAAGGGGGTCAAAAATACAATTGAACCTCTATTAAGTGGCCACTTAATGGGGTTGGGTGCTCATTATAAATTAGCATAATATTTATCAGAAACATCACTTTATTTTGAAACAAACTGTCTCATGATGAGACCAGCATTTCTGGTCCACAATTAGTTGTCGCTTTGTATCTCGCAGTGTATTTTCCTTCATCATGTTCTTAAAGAAAAAGCTAAACAAAGTGTATCAAGTGCTTGATGGCTGCTTAATAGAGGTGACAACAATGGGAGAACTCTCATTGGGACGGCAAAAAGGTGGCTGCAGCCGCTTAATAGAGGTGGGGGCCGCAGAGGTTTAATTTCCCATTCTCTTCTACAATTACTTGGGGACTTTGATAACTGGTCACTTAACCCTTTAAGCCCTAAAAGTGATCAGCATCAAATTTCTCCCTGAAATATCAATGCTTTGTAAAACAGAGCGGTCATGAAAATTACAGACATGATCATGTGCACAAGATGAATTTGCGTGATATTTTAACAACTTCTCCCCACTACCTCTGTAGGAAATGAATAGGGGTAATGAATGAGAATTCAAATTTTGATCTGAGGGTTTAAAGGGTTAATAGGGGGTGGCCGCTTAGGAGAGGGCTGTTTAATAAAGGTTCAACTGTACAAGCATCATGGCAAAATTAAGGCAAGTTTCAGCAGGGGGTTGGACAGATGTCTCTAAAGGACTTGGATTTGATGAACTGTTTTAGGTTTTCAGGGCGCAAAGAAAGTCAGTTTTACAGCTTGTCATTCGGGCAAACTATAGCTAGCACGTACTAGCCCAAAAGTCATTTCAACTAGCCTGAAAAAAATTTTTTGATGAGCATTGGTTACAGTTCTTCTGTAATTTGAGTTCCCCCAAAAAACTTCACTTGCCCATCGGACAATTTAATAATAGAAATCACTAGCCTGATAACAAAATCCACTAGCCCCGGGCTACAGGACACCACTTTCTATGCACACTTGGTTTTACAAAATAGGCACTCAAAAGAAAGACAATAAGTAACTGCATTACATTTTTCATCAAATGATTTACAATAATATTTCATACTTACATGATGTTGGCTTTATGTACAGCAGTAACAGTACGTCGGCCATTTGCCTTAGCAAAGCTAAATGCAAAGTCTGCAACTCGTTGTGAAGCTTCCTTTGTGATCAGTTTAATACTTTGCACTACACCATCAACAACCTACCAAGCAAATAAAATGTTATCAATTTGCCCCATTGATGTTGCAGAGATATTTCTGAAAAAAAAATCTAAAAATTAAATGGTGTCTAGCCTGGAAACACAGATATATTTCTAGTCACTACTTCTCTCCACCCAAAACGTAAGTTACTTTGTGGGTGGAGAGAGGCAACGACCAGAACCTCTGCGTTCACAGGTTAAATAGTGTCTGAAAAGAAATATGCTAAGTGACTTCTGATGAATGGCTGCATTTTACTTCAAACTTGGCTGCCTTGTCTTTGCTTGTGAAAGAAGAGAACAATTTGGAAAAACATGGGACACTTACTTAGTCAGGTGTTTCACCTCACCTTAAAACAGCCTCATAAACACAATCTGTAACCCACTCTATCATTCCATTCTTAAGTCCCCCGGGAGGCACTTAAAGCAAAGGTGTTTTTGAGGGATGCACATCAACAGGAGGTGAGGCCTTTTTCCCTTTCAATTTATACCTTGATTCTTTCATTTTGGAATGTGTATTGCTAGATTTCTTTACTCTTATCTTGATGATTTACTCAAAAATCTGGGCAAAACCACCGCCCAAGAATGCAAAAAGTTCACATTGCGCTATCCACTGGATAAATCAGTATCCAACCGACAAGCGTTAGGAAAACCAATTGCGCTAACCAGTGGTAAGTGATTTATCCGGTGGATAGCGTTATCAACCTTTTGAACAACTGGGGCCTGGTTGATGTACATTGCTCAAAACATCTTTGGTTAAGCTCACTATTACGTCATGTTTCTGTTGCTGGTGGAGCAAAGAGTCAACAAAATCACTGGACTAGTCTCAATTTGTGGGGTGATTTTATTCAGCGCCGTCACAAAGGGCCAGGGGCAGGGGATTTCCCCCGGCAACCATGAGCATGACCCCTGGCTACTTTGAGGCGAAACATAAGTAAAATACAACATAAAGAACTTTACAGCTGTTCAGTTTCCCACCTACTAGCTGCATATACCCGGCAACTTAAAAACTTGCTAACAGACCTGTTACTACATGGAACAATACATCCTTTATTTGAGTGTTTGATGTACCATAAATAACTATTTGTGGACATTTAGGTCACTGCTTATACATGATGGTAGTTTTCCACACACCAAATACTAGGCAACTTGCAAAATATCTGAGCATATTATTTATAATATTAAATGCCATCAAATTTAACAAATAATTAATTTTATATTCAACAAATTTTGAGCTATTGACTTGCCACATGCTCTATGCCACTGTATTCTCCCTCGGTGTTTTCTCTAATTGTGACCAGATTAACGTCATCGTATGCTGTGGGATAGCCTTCTATGGACCGGCAAGGCCGTACATTGGCATACAGATTAAAAATCCTGGAGAAGGAAGACAATGTCAAAAAGCACGGCTTGTTTTAAAGTGAATTTTACTAGCACCCTCAACACAATCATTTTCCCTTTCCTCTAACTAGATGGGGATAAAAAATTGGATTATTACTCCTTATACAAATGTACAATCAAATACATGTAAAACAATATCATCATTGTCACTAACATTTACTATTCGTTTCAATTTATTTAAGCTATTCCTAACAGGGCTTGAGATGAGGCCAAAAACTGCAAAGGCTTAATGAGTCTTGACATCAATCCTCTATGTAAATTAAGAAACAATCATACCTCCAATCCAATTGGGTTTAATTGTCACAGGTTTTATGTTTGTATTGTGGCATCTCAAGTATTAAGTACGGTAAATTAGACCTCTTAAGTTAATATATTAACCCTTCTAACCTTCTGAGAGTCAAATTCATAGACACATGTCCTTTACCAATCTTTGTCTCCAGTGGTCCTATCACAGTAAAACAAACATTCTTAAGACTCACATCTATACTCTAGAAGAAAATAGTTGTGGTTGTTGTTGCTAAGCCTAGACATTTGAACCATTCTAGTCAACCAATTAAAGGGTGTGAATTTCACATAACTGTTTACACCAATTACGTGTATCCAACAGAAGTCCTTCTCTTGGATATGTATAAACAGTAAAATATATCAGGGAATCACAACACTGCAAACAACATTTACAACATTTTCAATCTGTTTCTACATCACTGCTTGAGCTAAATATTCTTAGCTACTTTGTTTCAAACTGTGGTGGAAAACTGAAGGCAATTCATTATATTTGCCTTCTCTAGCCCTATCCCTTTTTTGGCTTTATCTTGGGGAACTTCCAAAGAGATTTTCAGTTTTTCCACAAGTGAAAAAAATGCTTGACTTTTAAAGCCATGCAAAAAAATGATCAAAGCACAAAATGTTTGCACTTTGAGAGCAATGAATAAAGTCAAACAGATGGGCTTAGGAATTCTGTAGTCTCTTATTATCTCTCCTCAACAATCTCTTACCTTATCTAGTAAATTAGGACAAAATCAGAGTAAGAGAAAAATTTTCTTATCCACTTGTCCTTCAGAAAAGCACTATATTAATTTTTGTTGTCCGAAACTCAAGAGTTCTTGTCCAAAAAGGTTTTGCTTAAAACTCAAAACTCAAAAGCAATTTAATCACAATCCTAATAGCAGGAGTTGCTAACACTTTAACAGGCCTGGTAACTAAGGCCAGGTTTCTAAACCAAACGGAGCTCGTAAAAACCAATAAAATGGCCATACAATGGTGAAGTTAAAAGGAATATTTAACCTTATTTCTTTCAGCATGAAGTTTGCTTTATGACTTATAAGATGAATTTTATATTCTACTGTACTTTGACGTCAATTTTCAACTGTTGTTTCCTTTTCACCAGGACCCCATTCAAACCAGCCTCGCTGAACTGGGCACCCCTGAATAAATATTGCTCAAAATAAAAAAAAATTAATCAAAATGGGCAATAACCACTTCTTTGTAGTAACTAATAATTTATTATATTTTTTGTCTTATCATAGTTATAGTAAAGGTACCTTTGAGTCCAATCTTGTTCTTATTCATAGAGTTTATTGCTGCAGCTGGGATGGTTGTTTTACCATCAGGAAGAAGAATAGGGGCCACTGTGACTTCTTCCCATTCAATAGGAACCTAAAAGTCAATTCACAATAAGAGATTCATATCAACAGGGCTCAAGAAATTTTAACTTGGTTCTGTCTCTTATCTGAAGGGTCAAAATGTTCAAAATAACACAATACATGTGACAACTCAAATGTTCTATAATAACAAGCTAAAACATGAAGTCCTAACTCTGGGGTTAGCCCGTGACATGTGCATAAAGTTAGCTTGTTAGGTAATAAATTATGTTATGGTGTAACATAACAAAAAATGTACAGAAAGAATAGCACAAACCTTGGCAGCAGCAAATACATCTTTGACAGCATCGGAAATTTCAGGTCCTATTCCATCACCAGGAATAAGTGTTACCTTTCTGGACTAGAAAAAGATTACAATATAAATGGCTTTTGAACATGCTCACAGCAATATCAGTACATTCTTCGTTAAATCTACTAGAAGCTGTGTCGAGTGTCAAGGTCTCTTCTCAGCAGCTCCTCCTATTTATGGTTCTGTGCTAATTCTCCCTTAAATTGAGTACTGTTTGTTGTAATAATAGTAAAAAAAAAAACGTGCTCTGGGTTTGACAATCCCGGGGAGAAATATTTTAAAATATTACTTGAGGTTTTATAATTAACATGCATGCTGTTTGTGAACAACATAAAGTTCAAAGCAGATGGCCAGGTTGGTATAGAAGAATCAAAAGTTTATTTCAAATTGGTTCAGCGAGGTAACTTACCTCTGTAGAGTATGAACGTTTCCATGTACCTGGAACCTGCAACGGGGTCACATCATTTTGAGAACGGTTCAACCAGGGCATTTGTTTGATAAAGAAAGTACACAGAAAATGAAAAACAGGTATAGACAATAAGTCATAAATGAAATCTTACATAGATCTGCCTTGCTAGGTTAAAAATCCCTGTTTTGCCGAATACTTTTGTCGTAACTTTCACAGAAGCAGATGGGACTCTGAACCTACAAAACCGGGTGGCCGCCATCTTTGTTGATGCCGTTGCCTCTGGGAGACTGGAACTGAGAAACCGAAGAATTCCGAAGTGGTGACGAACAATTACGAAAAAGGAAAACTCGTGTTTCTTTTGTCGATCACTCGTGAATCACTGTACTTTGCTCAAAGTAAGATACCATCCTCCGCAGGGAGCAGTCTCCTTCGATCTTCCTAGAAAGCAGTTTCCTTCGATCTTCCTATTTTCTAGGAAGATCGAAGGAGACTATGCCCGCAAAAATGAAACAGCCGCTGCCGCACACGACGGCTTATAATGGCTGGTGATGTCAATTCCCCGATTGCTCTTTACAGCTTTCCTTCGCTAAAAACTTTTTAGCTTTTGCCGTTTTGGGCATCGATTCACAGGTCGCTGCCAGATTTTTTCGAATTTCACGCTCTGGATCGACTATGGGGAAATCGCCGCTAACATTTCCTTCCGAACCGTGAGCATGTATTTATAGCGAAAGTTTATGTTCTAAAGCTACTATAAACGTCACTGTACACTGGTTTACTACAAGACAGTTTTATTTGCCTCTTAAATAAGGGTTAGTTAAAAATGTATATAATTAATTTACAGAAAGGTTGCCAGTTTGCACTACTGAAGTAACGACACGGGATTATTTTTGTCCCAATACGGCCATGAGCAACATCTCAGTCGTTCGACAACGAACACGGGCTTTTTATGGCAGTGAGCGTTTTTTAAATTCTTGGGAAACAAAGACGCCTTGTCGCCCAGAATAAAATGCGCCAAAATAACAACGGACAACTTAAAACAACACTTCCAGGATAAAACTCTTAAAAACACACAAGTTTACAGGCCAAAAATCAACTACAATGAGATGATTTGATTCAACTCAAACTAAAAATTAACGAAAGTTACAGAGAAAATAACGGGAAACGTATACACAGAAATGATTATTTTGAATAATGTCTTTGATCGTTCGCCACTAGCGCATGTATATTATGATAAGTTCAGTCAGATTCTTGCTTGAAAACTTCCATAAAAGTCTAGTTATGTACAGCAAACATTTTAAGTTGACTTTAAGCACGTTCGCCTCGGATTCGACGGGCAAGCTGGATATCCTTTGGCATAATTGTTACACGCTTGGCGTGGATAGCGCACAAGTTTGTGTCTTCGAAGAGACCAACCAGGTAAGCTTCAGCGGCTTCTTGTAGGGCGCCAATGGCAGCACTTTGGAAACGAAGATCAGTTTTAAAGTCTTGGGCAATTTCACGTACAAGTCGCTGGAACGGAAGCTTTCTGATCAACAATTCAGTAGACTTCTGGTAACGACGAATTTCACGAAGAGCGACAGTACCGGGTCTATAACGATGAGGCTTTTTCACTCCACCGGTCGATGGGGCGCTCTTACGAGCTGCTTTAGTCGCTAACTGTTTCCTCGGAGCCTTTCCTCCGGTTGATTTACGTGCTGTTTGCTTCGTACGAGCCATTTTTCACTTTCAACAGTGATGAAATGTTTTCTACCTCGTTTCTCCTACTCAATGCGGTTAAAATTTATCAATGGCGTCAATCAAAGGTGATTGAATATTATATATGTAGATTTTACGTCCGTCATTGGTCAATTTCTTCGCTTGCTGATTGGTCGAATTTCTGTGCTGCTAAATTCTGATTGGTTGCGTTCGATCCGCGAAAAAGTCAAGCTCGCTTGTCTTGTTGTGAAAGAGACTACAGCAAGTCTGGCAGGAATAATTGGTGAGGGAACTCTTTCTCCGAAGTGAAATCCACGCACGATCTTGAAGGAATATCTGCTTCTTATCATTATACACACCGCAAGGTATCACTGGAATAAGAGCCATTTATCATTGAGTTCTTTTGGAAACAAACAACTCATGATCAGTTTTAAGCAGAAGCTCATCCAAACAAAGTTCTTATAGCAAAGACTTTTTAAAAATTATCCAGAGGAACTTCAATATTTTGGGGGAAATATTATTAATGATTTTAGCGAAAATGAAAGGGCAAATTAGGTAACCTGTAAACTTTCAGCAACAGATCTTAAAGTCAAAAGTAGCGATAATTGGGCCATTGCAGTCATTGCATTTAATATCCATATGCCTCTCGGTTGGGGACTTAACCCTTCCTGGTTGAAAACAAGCTCTGGTAAGATTTCCATATAACCCTATATATTTATTATGTCTGCAACGATTTCATAATTTTTCTCACAAATAGTTAACATGAACAGAGTCGAAACATGTATGCATAGTGATAAACGTATGGGGCAATATGGAAATCTTTACCCCTGACGAATATGGGTCTTACCCCTAAAGAATATGGGTGTACCCTTACAGAATTTTGTGAAAATCAAAGCCCCATTTCCAGTTAATTCCATATTTTTTTACTCTACCCCTAAAGAAATCCTCAATTTTATAACTTACCCCTGAAGAATTTCATAGTTCCTCAACAGGGGGGTGGGGGTGGGTACAGGTATGAAACGCAATAATCTATATATTGCAATGGCCACTGCTGTAAAATCTTTCCACTTGGTTCGCACGCACCTTGAAAGTCCTTGAATTTTCAAAATAAAAATTCAAGGCCTTGAAAGTCCTTGAAAATTGCAGTTGGTGCAGGGAAGTCCTTGAATTTCAGTGCTAACTTTATAGTTTAGGTAGAACTCCAAAGAAAAAGGAGCGTACACAGAAAGACCTTTGGGATGAAATTACTCATGTTGTGGAAGAACTTAAAAAGAGATAGACTCAAGGCCCTTTTTTGCACTGAATGGAGTCCTTGAAAAATGGGAAATGTGTTCTTGAAAGTCCTTGAAAAGTTCTTGAATTTTTTGTTCAAAAATGTGTACGAACCCTGTTTCCAATTGCAGGGCTCAAATTTTCTTTTGTCCTGCTTAAATCCTTTCCGCAAGAGAATGTTATTGTTTTCGTGTTTACAGAAAGTAATAAATTCTGTGAAAATGACAACCTATAACAGGAGGCCTAGATACTTGCTGAATGTAATCAGTCCAGAGAAAATGTTTTCCATAGTAGGCCAGAACAAGAACAACAACAACATAAGCTTTATTTGCATGACTATAATTATGTAGTTACAGTATTGCAAAAGCTTTAACATAAAGTTACAATTTATAACAATGATAATTCAATGCAATGATTACCACAGTCAATCGAGTGTCATCAGCATAATTTGATAACAAATTAGTACGTAAATCATTACATAAAGAGACAAATTTCAACAAATGTGAATTTATGGAAAAGTTCTGTGAATTCATCAATTTAATTATTAATTCTGTGTAAGATAGCTGATTAAAGTCGACAAAATTTTGTTGGATTTGATTGTAGAATTTCTCCCTTGGGATTGAATATTTTGGACAATGGAAGTGAAAATGAAATTTGTCTTCAATTATACCAGAGTTACAAATAGGGGAGAATCTATTGTTGAGGGAAGTTTGATTATGTCTTCCAGTTTCAATCATGAGTTTGTGGCGTTAATCAATCCAAAAGAATCTTTGTCTAGCAAATTGTTTATGGGTTACTGCCTGGTGGTTTTTTTTTGCTATCTGACAGCACAGTAGTAACATGTTAGATAGGCATCTTCATGCTGACCAAATGCCTGCAGCCTTTGGATACAAGATTGATACAGGTATGTAACCTTACAAGGAAAATCATATAACTCAGTACATGCATTCTTTATGAGACAATTGTTGGGTTTTCCATGTTCTACTACTTTGTCCCAGGTCTTGGAGAATCTTTACTCCAATCATGGCTCTTTTGCAACAGTGACATTTTGAGATCAGCAAACCGGAATGGCATGTCCAAACCCTTGACCGCAGTAATGATAGTCAGATTTTTTGTTGCATCAGTTTCAATGGGCTCTATTAAGCAATCTCCCTTAGGGTTAAAGAAGAATGGAACTGAGTATCTGTCTGTGTTGATAGACCGTCTTACGCGATGCCTTGTTGCCCGGTAGAGTCCTTTGGTCCAGGCCTGCAGGCAATCACCCAGGTTCACCACAAATGTACCTGAAAGTTAGTTGAAACAGTTGAAACTCTTATTTTATCTATGTCGACTATGACATTGAATTTATCAACTCTAGCCTGCAAGAGCAGACGCCCTTTTCAGGTCTTGTTTCACCTGACGGAACAAGAGCCACAAAATTAAAAGCCATGCAAATGCTGCTAGACTTATAATTTTCCAGTCTCCGCTTCTCTCCACCTCATTTGCAGGTCATAAACTTGGCATGTTGTTTTCTTATATTAATATATGGTATAAAATTTCCAGCTCTCCCTTTTTGTGACTATTTTTTTTTGCAATTTTAGCCAAAACTCAGGAGAAATTCAACAAGAACCCTTGGTAAAATTTTCTTAAAAGTAACGTTTTAACGGGGATAAATAAAAAGTGTCTTCTATGTACCTGGTATGGGCTTTGCTTCAATCCATTTTCCATCTGTTATTTCTACTTCCAAACCACCAATGTCATCTTGCAATAGGAAGGTACACATGCCATAATCTGTATGTGGTCCTACCCCCCAGGAGTCTGTCTCAGCAGGGTGGGGAGGGTAATGCATGAGGGCCAGTGTTTTAAATGTGGGTTTAGAAAACTTTCCATCAAAGAAGTTTTCTGGGAGTTGAAGCCCAATTGCTAAAGCTTTCATCATCAGTAATCTGTTGATTCATAACAGGACTAGATTGATTATCTGCAGACATGTATATTATTATTCTAATTATTATTCATTAAATGCATTAATTTTTAATTCTTATTATTTTTTGTAAATAATTTTGTACATGTACAGCTGTAGTGTAAGTTGTTTATTGGCAATATGATTCGAATCGTACCCCAATTGATTC
Organism: Porites lutea; assembly: GCF_958299795.1. NCBI lineage: Eukaryota > Metazoa > Cnidaria > Anthozoa > Scleractinia > Poritidae > Porites > Porites lutea. Next base: position 21,177,436 of record NC_133205.1, on the reverse strand, counting down.
AGTTGCTTTGAGTATGCTGCAATTACATCAGCAAAACTAGGCAGGTCCCTCTCATCTGGAAGCTGGTTGTTTTCCATTTCTGGGTAAAAATAGAATCCTTCCCTGATATCAACAATGTTCAGAGTTCTTTCTGATCCTTGAACATGAAAAAATATATATATTCCATATTACATTAAACTCATAGTGCTTTGAGACATTACTAAACAGTTCACTGTACTGGTCTTGAAAAGACTTTCTCCCTGTTAATCCTGATAATCAGTTCTTTCTGAAAATATGGTTGAAAACATGGGCTTTGTCAAGCTATACTTTGTTGAGAATAACCAAAAACAAGAGGTGTGTTAGAAGTACTTCAAACTTTTTTCAGTGCTTTTTATTGTGCTAATAATAATAAGAATTTTCAATTTTTTGAAAAAATCAGACCTGACAAGTGTCACGACGGTAAAGTCTGCACATTTGGTGGTAGCAGCAAGTCACTGTAGATAGCTAGCTCAATCCAAAGAAAACACTTAGCAGTCACATTTGATTACATCCTTTCACCCTACAGTGACTTGCTGCTACCAAATGTGCAGACTTACTGTTTCTCTTGTTTCAAGGTGGCCGCCAACAAAATATAGAAAGTACAAAACTTAAATCGGAAAATTGATCTTGATGTTCACTACTAGCCAGCTTTGAAGTGATATGTGACTTCCAAATTACCCATAAATCCCTGCTGGAAGTTCTTCCACTTGGAAATTTGGGACATCTCACTTTACTTATTACCCCTTTCTCACTTGACTTTTCCCAGCTCTTTAGGTTCAGAATCTTGCCTTTTGGGAGGTTGGCAAGTCTGAAAAGTTTCCCATTAAAATTGCACTGTGTATAATGTGGTTCTATTTTTACCGATAATTTGAAAAGATTTGAAACATCAGCTAAATTGCTTAGGCACCCAGGGGGGGAGGGGGGATATAAGCCATATAGGTATTTGCCACCCCAACAGGTAGGGTTTTTGCACCTTTCTTGGTCACAAAACAGGTATAGATTTTGCCCATTTTAGTCTGGAATCAGGTATGGTTTCGAGGGAAATGAATGGTTAGTGCATATAGTGGAACCTACTTGCTTCAATGTAGCCAGTATAAGACTCACAGTTGTGAATATTTATGGTATTTTTGGTTGCCAGTGGCAGAGCAAAAAAGCTCTTCATAACGGTGAAAAGTTTATCCAAGGTTGACTGTTCAACCCCATGGCCAGTGAGGTAAAAGAAGCCAACATCTCTACAGGCCTGGTGAATCTGTTGAATAACTTTATCTTTGAGTCCTTGGTCAACCTCTGTATTACTGCCATCTGGTACAATCAAGAATACAAGAATTAACTCTGAAATGCTTGCCTGAGGAGGGATACTCAACACAGTTTATACAGGGAGGCTCCGCCCCGAGGTCCAACCCCTTACCCTTTTATATACTATTTTTGACATGAAAGGTAACCCTTTTGTATACCATCTTCTGATAAAATTAATGATTACCCTTCACATACCCAGTTAAGAACTTTGTATCCCTTTTAACTGCTGTAAAAAAATATGAATAAATAAAAAAGCAAAACATTTTCTCAACATCTTCACTGCCATAAACTGTTCTGTTAGCCCTTTTAGGTCTTTTTACAGACATAAATGACCGATTTCCCTACCATTTCATATACTTCAAGTAGCAAAATCCCTACCCTCTTGTATACCTGAAGCCTGAAGAATGTACCCCCTTTTGGGTGGAGCCTCCGCATGTAGGTAATTATAGGGACTACCCCACCCCCCTCCACCCCTCGGAACGCTTGAAGCAAATTAAGTGGCATATAGAGCTAACCAATCAGACTTCTTCAATGACAATATGCTTCATGTCTAACTTGCTCCCAGTTTTCTCTTACAATTTGTACACAGGGATGGAGAGTAGCAACAGAGTAGCGTAATAACCTTATCACCCCCATCTACATGTACACATCTCCCATACATGGGAGGAGAGTCAGACACTTAATTAGTTTACAACTTTTACAGTAGCAGTTGAAGGAGAAGCTGGGATTCCAGTCACACTCCAATAACCACTGTCAATAGCCAGGGTTGTTCCTGGGCATTTTCCATCTTTAAGTCTGCTACCAGAATGTTGCTGAAATTACAGCGATAAACGATCTGGGTTTTTACGGCCTGTAAAGTAACTTAGTTGGACCTTCAAGTTATAATCAGTTAATGTAAATGTTGTATTTCCCTACTTCTATTCAATATGAATAACACATAGACAAAGCTGTTTCAGAGTGGCATTATAAAATGTAAGGCTAAAGGAAGGTTGGATACAGGTGTTAAGAATTCAAATGCCAAACTGCGGGGTTTCCTGGTGCAAGACTCTTAGACCATCTTGTCTGTGTCGATACTCGTGTCCCTGTGTGTATGTAGAAGCACGAGCCCAGACAGCCTCTCTGCTCGCATAGTAGACATTTATGACACAAAAACAGTTGCTACTATACAGCCAAGACTGGGGCGAGACTCAGCATCGCCTGTCTGCCTGTGCACAGTCTTGTGACATCTGTCTATACTTAAATAAAACTTAATAGTGTAGGAGCTCAGTAGGGCTCTGTCTTAAGGGGCTGCATGCCATCAATGATGCTCTTGGTAAACATTTGGAATATGAAAACACACAAAAAAAGATTGTGACTTTTTTTTCTCAATTTTGCCATTCCAAAAAAAAAAAACACACCAAAAAATATTTTACGCCCGTGTTTAATTAACTGGCTTACAGTCAGGTACGCCCCTCCTAGCAATTTGAGCTTCAAGTTTCCAAACCACATTTAATTTCTCAGTATACGGGGGTAACAGCTCTAACAAGGGCTGTTTCAGGAGAAAAAAAAAATTATTCCGGGAATCTGGAGATTTTGCCGGGAATCGGGAAACCTGGGAATTTTTCGGGAAATATGAGATATTTTTGGGACATTGAGCAAAGATTTGATATTACATGTTATCAAACTATATATATACAGTGATATGCACCCAGTGTATGCGCTGTATTCTTTGTATTTTGACACTTGAAAACGGCTGAACTCCCCATGATATGAAAAGACCAATCAGCAACGTTTCCAACTAAAATAGCATGAAGTTTGAGTACCATTGACCATGTGCTATCCCCAGTGGATTGACACAAGAACCGTACCAGTGCAAGGCACATACTATCAGTTCACACCAGATCCCATCATTCATTAGTTCAGGGGTATTTTTACGCTGCACGTTAACAAGCTTTAAGAGCACATTCCACTGATTGCATACTGGAAAACTTGAAAGAAGTACGTAAGAAGTATGTAAGAAAAAAACAAGTGTGTCTGTAAAGACTCTTTAATCATCTTGATCTCGTCGGATCCTTCCGATTTTGCTCGAAAATCCCAAAATCCCGATCAATATGCGTTCGGGATAGGAAAATTTCAGATTTCGACAGTTGTTTTGAAATTTTCAAATGAATTCTTATGATACTCATACAATAATGACACCACACAGAGTATACTTAGCTGAAAGTGATATCCAGAGCAATTTCAAAAACCGCACAACTTGTATGAAATAAAATTGACTTCTTCTACGCAAAGTCACGCCAATAAAAATAAGCATAAAAAGGACAATTGATTTAGAGAACATTTTGGACAGAATTTGTCCTCTCAGAACACTAGAAATGGCGTTTCAGAGCACCAAGATTTCAAAATTTTCTGGGGGAGCATGCCCCCAGACCCCCCTACTGGTTGGCCCCTTTACTGCTCGCCTGATTCATTGGTGATTAAAGAACAAAAAAACATGATTTTATATACTTAAAAAGTTTGACAGTCTTTCTGTGTTAACATGATCCCTCTAGACGAAAAAATAAGTAAGGTCGGATAATTAACAAGTTACATAATTAACAAGAAGCTGCAAAAGATCTCTAATCAAAATTTTAATTTTAATTGTTAAAACAATTTTGGGAAGTTAAACATTTATGGGGAATGCCACCGAAAAATTCGGGAGGGTCGAATAAATTTCCGGGAGGACATAAAGACAAATATTTATTAATAGGACTGCCCAAACAGCCTTGGTTAGAGTTGTCACCCCCCCGTTCTGTATGGTCTCCTACATGGCCATTTGTAGTGTCATCACACAACTCTCCTCTCCACAAATGGCTGCTAAGAATCGAACCTGTGTAGCAGACTACTGTCTGTATGAATCTATACTGGTTTGTGAGTTACCTTGAAAAACAATTCACATAACCCTTCTAACCTTGCACGGTGTGTAATAACCCCTTACAATACGCTGCGTGCGAGCAGACGAGCAGAGGCCATTCGATTTTCTTAGTTAGATTTTAGATCTTCCCGACTTATCTAAGAAGTTCTAAGGGCCTCTGCTCGCAAGGTAATAACTATTTATCAAAAGACATTTTTTTTTTCATTAAAGACACAGTTTGGTTTTATGCTCCAATTAATTAATGCTGCAAGGTTTTGGGTTTTTAAAATTTTAAAGCGTTGACCGTCACGCAACCAGTCGCAAGGTACCATTTCACCGTCAATTCTGGATTGAAAACGAAGTGACTGGCGTCAGTGTGAGAAAAATAAAGAGCTTACCAGTATCACAGAGTGTCCAGAGTGGAGAAATGTCTATCACTGGTATGGGAGACATGATAACAGGATGCAGAGCCTTGTATACAAAAGTCACGCTATCAAACTACTCATACGTCAATGTGCGCGCAAAGGAAGGAGGGAAATTAAAGGAGATAACAGGCTTCGCCTGTAACTTCGGTTGTTTACCATTCACCAAAATTTTCCGGAAAATCCGGTTGGAAAGTAAATGGAATACGACTTTTTGGGTCGTTCTATCGGAAAATTTCCGGGAGCAACAAAACATCTGAAAAGGTAGTCCTGTTTTTCCGGACGGAATATTCCAAACTGAAATTCGTGTGCCATTTCTTCAACGCCATATTTGAAACCGGGTTCAGGCTTTCGCGGTCGTTTTTTAGAAAATGGAACTGATTTGTACAAACGGTAAACGCGATTCCGGGACAAAATTTACCAGGCCTGAATTTTGCGTGCTATTATGGACCGACCGGTTTGCCCGTATTAAAACGGTACACAACTTTCTCCTCCCGTCTGTACCTTTCCCATGGTTCCTTGCGGTTCATCACCTGTCACTAGCGTTTCGCGCTCGCTTCTACCATGCAAAAAACGAAGCGCCTGAGGAGCAGGCTGGTCTGTATAAAACTGTATAAATAAAAGAGGCATATAACAACAATATTGATTATTATTATTATATAGACACGAGTGTTTTACTGGAAAATATGCCACCCGTAAAATTCATAAAAACTACATCCAGGGCCCCAGTGGTTTATCTTCCATAATCTCACACGTGAGTTTATCGATGTTTTGCCACTCGAAAATAAAATTCATATCTTCGCCCCACCGTGTCATATCCTCTATAAGACGTATATAGGTTCTATATATGCGTAGTTACTAAAACAAGGAATGACCTACAATGACCTACAATGACCTACAATGACCTACAATGATCTACAATGACCTACAATGACCTACAATGATCTACAATGATCTACAATGACCTACAATGAGCTACTATGACCGAACGTGTAGCCCCTGTAATGAGCTAAAATGAAGATTTTAGAAAAAGACAAAAAAAAAAGACCAGGGGACATGTGTCATAGTTACTAAAACAAGGAATAACCTACAATGACCTACAATGACCTACAATGATCTACGATGAGCTACTACGTGCTATAATGAGCTACTATGAGCTAAAATGAGTTAAAATAAACCCTACAATGAGCTACAAAATGACAGACAATGATGTTTGTCGTGTGTCACGCTTGGATGTGACACTAGGCTCATAGTATTAAATTGCCAAGCACATTTTGGAAAGGCAAAACAAAAATTGTGCCTGATCTCAGGTAACTTGAGAAACTTGAAAATAGATTATTGCAATCGCGTTTTTACTGGTATAGCACTATCATACCCTGTATTGACGGAAGTCATGCAGGCACTCCCTTATTTGGCCTAGATGGGTATGGGCCGCTGAGCAGGATATGGATTTTACTATTTAGCGTTACAAACAGAGCATCCTGTTGGACCGAAAGCCATTTAAAGGGTCTTATGATGTCTTATACAGGCCAGGGTACTTAAAAAAAAAATGAACAATTTTTCTTTTGAACAGGGTCAGAATTTGAAGGCCTCCTTTGTTCATCTCTACCCTTACGTCCCTTGAAGATCCCCCCAGATCGGCTGTTGGGGTGACTGTGTTTGTTCAATTTGTTTGAAAAAAAGACAAGACAAAATAAAACTAATGCGAAAGGTTGCAAGGGATGGTTTGGACAAAAGTCACAGTATCATCATACACATATTATTACACTGTAAATTTATCTCCAAGCGTAATAATTAGAGATGCTGTCATCGTTAAATGGGCTGTCATGCAGTAGACTAAACGCGTTACGTTTACGCACACGTGTCCCCTGATCTTTTTTTTTTGTCTTTTTCTAAAATCTTCATTTTAGCTCATTACAGGGATTACACGTTCGGTCATAGTAGCTCATTGTAGGTCATTGTAGATCATTGTAGGTCATTGTAGGTCATTGTAGATCATTGTAGGTCATTGTAGGTCATTGTAGGTCATTCCTTGTTTTAGTAACTACGTCTATATATGGTGTATATGAAATGTATATACTTGTATATCAGGTGTATATAAGGTAATTTATAGGTGTACATAGGTACATAGAACGTGTTTTGACGGTGTATACAAGGTGTATAGAGGTGGATATGAGAAGTATAAAAGTTGTATATAAATTTATATAGGTGTATATAACGTCTATATCGGAGTATTTAAGTAGCACATAAGAGGTATATATGTGAATATGAAGTGTCTATAGGTGTAAATAAGGTGTATATAAGTCGTATATAGGTGGCCACAAGTAAATATAACGTGTATAAAAGGTAAATATACGTGTATATCAGTTGTATATGGGTGTATAAAAGATAATATATGGGCGTACATAGTTAAATAGAACGTGTATAGAAGGTATATTTAGCTGTAAGATGTATATAGTTGTAAATAAGGTGTATAGAGATGGATATGAGGAGTATAAAAGTTGTATATAAATTTATATAGGTGTATATAACGTCTATATTGGTGTATTTAAGTTATACGTAAGAGGTATATATGTGAATAT
>NC_133205.1:21152746-21167746 GCF_958299795.1 Porites lutea | reverse complement strand
GAGAACACCAACTCCCATTGATTGCCACCTTTGTGGATTTCAAGAAGGCCTTTGACTCCATCAATAGGTCTATTATGTTCTCTGTTCTACGTCATTATGGCATCCCAGAAACCTTGGTCAATGCAATCCAGGTGCTGTATACCAACTCTAGCTGTTCAGTGATGGTTGATGGAAGTATCTCCAAACCATTTAGTGTTACCACAGGAGTGCTTCAGGGTGATGTATTAGCTCCATTTCTTTTTATTATTATTCTTCGCTTGCTGATTGGTCGAATTTCTCTTCTGCTAAATTCTGATTGGTTGCGTTCGATCCGCGAAAAAGTTAAGCTCGCTTGTCTTGTTGTGAAAGAGACTACAGCAAGTCTGGCAGGAATAATTGGTGAGGGAACTCTTTCTCCGAAGTGAAATCCACGCACGATCTTGAAGGAATATCTGCTTCTTATCATTATACACACCGCAAGGTATCACTGGAATAAGAGCCATTTATCATTGAGTTCTTTTGGAAACAAACAACTCATGATCAGTTTTAAGCAGAAGCTCATCCAAACAAAGTTCTTATAGCAAAGACTTTTTAAAAATTATCCAGAGGAACTTCAATATTTTGGGGGAAATATTATTAATGATTTTAGCGAAAATGAAAGGGCAAATTAGGTAACCTGTAAACTTTCAGCAACAGATCTCAAAGTCAAAAGTAGCATTTAATATCCATATGCCTCTCGGTTGGGGACTTAACCCTTCCTGGTTGAAAACAAGCTCTGGTAAGATTTCCATTAATAACCCTATATATTTATTATGTCTGCAACGATTTCATAATTTTTCTCACAAATAGTTAACATGAACAGAGTCGAAACATGTATGCATAGTGATAAATGTATGGGGCTATATGGAAATCTTTACCCCTGACGAATATGGGTCTTACCCCTAAAGAATATGGGTGTACCCTTACAGAATTTTGTGAAAATCAAAGCCCCATCTCCATTGAATTCCATATTTTTTTACTCTACCCCTAAAGAAATCCTCAATTTTATAACTTGCCCCTGAAGAATTTCAGGGTTCCTCAGCAGGGGGGTGGGGTGGGTACAGGTATGAAACGCAATAATCTATATATTGCAATGGCCACTGCTGTAAAATCTTTCCACTTGGTTCACACGCACCTTGAAAGTCCTTGAATTTTCAAAATAAAAATTCAAGGCCTTGAAAGTCCTTGAAAATTGCAGTTGGTGCAGGGAAGTCCTTGAATTTCAGTGCTAACTTTATAGTTTAGGTAGAGCTCCAAAGAAAAAGGAGCGTACACAAAAAGACCTTTGGGATGAAATTACTCATGTTGTGGAAGAACTTAAAAAGAGATAGACTCAAGGCCCTTTTTTGCACTGAATGGAGTCCTTGAAAAATGGGAAATGTGTTCTTGAAAGTCCTTGAAAAGTTCTTGAATTTTTTGTTCAAAAATGTGTACGAACCCTGTTTCCAATTGCAGGGCTCAAATTTTCTTTTGTCCTGCTTAAATCCTTTCCGTAAGAGAATGTTATTGTTTTCGTGTTTACAGAAAGTAATAAATTCTGTGAAAATGACCAACTATAACAGAAGGCCTAGATACTTGCTGAATGTAATCAGTCCAGAGAAAATGTTTTCCATAGTAGGCCAGAACAACAACAACAACATAAGCTTTATTTGCATGACTATTTTTTTTATGTAGTTACAGTATTGCAAAAGCTTTAACATAAAGTTACAATTTATAACAATGATAATTCAATGCAATGATTACCACAGTCAATCGAGTGTCATCAGCATAATTTGATAACAAATTAGTACGTAAATCATTACATAAAGAGACAAATTTCAACAAATGTGAATTTATGGAAAAATTCTGTGAATTCATCAATTTAATTATTAATTCTGTGTAAGATAGCTGATTAAAGTCGACAAAATTTTGTTGGATTTGATCGTAGAATTTCTCCCTTGGGATTGAATATTTTGGACAATGGAAGTGAAAATGAAATTTGTCTTCAATTATACCAGAGTTACAAATAGGGCAGAATCTATTGTTGAGGGAAGTTTGATTATGTCTTCCAGTTTTAATCATGAGTTTGTGGTTACTTATTCAAATTTTCACTAAGTCTTTCCTATCTTTTTTGAAATATGTTATGGGAATTTTCTGACACTAATACATCAACATGGATATGGTAATGTATGCTAATGAATATGAAACAACTTGAAAAAAACAAAAACTACCTGAAATAAAAAATTAACGGTAACATATATATTATAACAAAACATTATAAACTTGAAAATTGATACAGTCAACTCTCTTGTAACAGACAATTCTATAAGACTGACACCTTTCTAAAACAAACACATAGAGTTGGTCCATGCCATTCTTAACTCCTTTAGTGGACCCTCTATAAGATGGACACCTAGAGTTGGTCCCTTCCGTTCTTTACTGCATTCAGTTGACTCGCTATAAGGTGAACAATTTCCTAGAATTGGTCCCTGTCTTTCTTTAATCCTTTAAATTGCCATTTTTTCAGAAAGAATACCTTAGTAATTAACAACAGACACTAAGAGTTGGCCTTTATACTCTTTTAATAATTAACTCTATTCTAGGTAGACACCTTTAGAAACAGATATTTTTCTGTGTTCCGTCACTGTTTGATGAACTTTAAAGAGTAATGATACATTTTTTTAACCTCCACATTAACTGAAATTATACATTATCTGTTCTTTTGACTGTGGAAGCTTATTTTGATTTTTTTGTGATGTCGCTTCTAAAGGCATAAAATTATTACGGTTTAAAAAAAACTGAAGTATTGCTGTCAGTGCTTATAAAAACGTTTGGCAGAGTTAATCAATCCAAAAGAATTTTTGTCTAGCAAATTGTTTACGGGTTACTGCCTGGTGGTTTTTTTTTGCTATCTGCAGCACAGTAGTAACATGTTAGATAGGCATCTTCATGCTGACCAAAATGCTTGCAGCCTTTGGATACAAGATTGATACAGGTATGTAACCCTACAAGGAAAATCATATAACTCAGTACATGCATTCTTTATGAGACAATTGTTGGGTTTTCCATGTTCTACTACTTTGTCCCAGGTCTTGGAGAATCTTTACTCCAATCATGGCTCTTTTGCAACAGTGACCTTGTGAGATCAGCATACCAGAATGGCATGTCCAAACCCTTGACGGTGGTAATGATAGTCAGATTTTTTGTTGCATCAGTCTCAATGGGCTCTATTAAGCAATCTCCCTTAGGGTTGAAGAAGAATGGAACTGAGTATCTGTCTGTGTCGATAGACCGTCTTACACGATGCCTTGTTGCCCGGTAGAGTCCTTTGGTCCAGGCCTGCAGGCAATCACCCAGGTTCACCACAAATGTACCTGAAAGTTAGTTGAAAGTCTTATTTTATCTACGTTGACTATGACAGTGAATTTATCAACTCTAGCCTGCAAGAGCAGACGCCTTTTTCAGCTCTTGTTTCACCTGCCGAAACAAGAGCCGAAAAAGGCATGCAAATGCTGCCAGACTTATAATTTCCCTGTCTCTGCTACTCTCCACCTCATTCGCAGGCCATAAACTTGGCATATTGTTTTCATATATTTATATATGGTATAAAATTTGCAGCTCTCCCTTTTGGTGACTATTTTTTTTTTCAATTTTGTCCAAAACTCAGGAGAAAATTAATTGAACAAGACCCCTTGGAAAAATTTTCTTACGAGATGTTTTAACCTTGACAAATAAAAAGTGTCTTCTATGTACCTGGTATGGGCTTTGCTTCAATCCATTTTCCATCTGTTATTTCTACTTCCAAACCACCAACATCATCTTGCAGTAGGAAGGTACACATGCCATAATCTGTATGTGGTCCTACCCCCCAGGAGTCTGTCTCAGCAGGGTGGGGAGGGTAATGCATGAGGGCCAGTGTTTCAAATGTGGGTTTAGAAAACTTTTCATCAAAGAAGTTTTCTGGGAGTTGAAGCCCAATTGCTAAAGCTTTCATCATCAGTAATCTGTTGATTCAGAACGGGATTTAAGATTGATTATCTGCATACATATATTAAAATTATTCTAATTATTCATTAGCCTGTTCTGGGCTCCGAGATTGTCGGGCCCGTTGAATTGAGAAAGCGCGATCACAACTTATGTACATGTAGTGTAAGTTGTTCAGTTGCAATATAATTCTAACCTTACCCTAACTGATTCAGTTGCTTTGAGTATGCTACAATAACATCAGCAAAACCAGGAAGTTCCCTCTCATCTGGAAGCTGGTTGTTTTCCATGTCTGGGTTAAAATAGAATCCTTCCCTGATATCAACAACGTTCAGAGTTCTTTCTGATCCTTGAACATGAAAATAAATAAATCAAATATTACATTAAACTCGTAGTGCAGTGAGAAATTACTAAAAAATTTACTATACTGGTTACTTTCTCGAAAACACTTTCTCCCTGATAATCAATTCTTTCTGAAGATATATAGTAAAAAAAGTGGGCATTGTCAAGCTATAATAATTAACAAATTATTTGTTAAGAATAATACAAAAACAAAAGGTGAGGCAGAAGTGCTTTAAACTTTTTCCAGTGTTTTTTATTGTGCTAATATTAATAACAATTTTCAATTTTTTTTAAAAATCAGAACTGCCAAGTCTCATGACTTTGTCTCACAATTTCACAACCTATCTCATGTCCTCACAAGTTGGCAACTGATTTCTCACACTTTCTCAAAAAATAAGTCAAACTCAAAAAAACTTTTGGAGCTGTAAGGTTTCTTTCCAAGTTAGATATCGATAGATAGCCAGCTCGATCAGTCCAAAGAAAACACTTTAGCAGTTGCATTTCATTATATTCTTTCACCTCAGTGACTTGCTGCTGCCACCAAATGCGCAAACTTACTGTCTCTCGCTTCAGGCAGGCCGCCAACTAATTAAAGTACATGGAAAGTACAAAACCTAAATCAGAAAATTGATCTTGATTTTCACTGCTAGCCAGCTTTAAAGTGATATGTGACTTCCAATAGCCACTATTATATCCCTGCTGGAAGTCCCTTCCCTTGGAAATTTGGGACATCTCACTACTTTTTACCCATTTCTCATTTAACTTTTCCCAGTTCTTACTGTGTTCAGAATCTCATATTTTTTGCCTTTTGGGGGATTGGCAAGTCTGAAAAGTGCCCCATTAAAAGTACAGGCACTATCGATCACCTACAGTGCATTGTCTATAGAATGTGGTGCTACTTTACCAATAATTTCAAAAGATTTGAAACATCACCTAAGCGTAAATTGCTCAGCCATTATCAGTCCAACTATGTCAAATGGTTAGTGCATATAATGGAACTTACTTGTTTCAATATAGCCTCTGTAAGACTCACTGTTGTGAATATTTATGGTATTTTTGGTCGCCAGTGGCAGAGCAAAAAAGCTCTTCATAACAGTAAAAATGTTATCCATAGTTGACTGTTCAACCCCATGGCCAGTGAGGTAAAAGAAGCCAACATCTCTACAGGCCTGGTGAATCTGTTGAATCACTTTATCTTTGAGTCCTTGGTCAACCTCTGTATTACTGCCATCTGGTACAAATAAGAATACAAGAATTAACTCTGAAATGCTTGCCTGAGGGGGGATACTCAACATACTGTAAAATTCCGAAAATAAGCCCCTCCATGTATAGGCCCCTCCAAATTAGTATAAGCCCCAAATTGGTAACGTAAAAACCCTCCATTAAATCACCCCTCCAAATATAAGCCCCCCAGGGGCTTGTATGTGGAAAATTGCCCACAAATACAAAGTAAAACAAAGCAAAAATGATAAATTTACTTCCAACTATAAGGCTAGCCCAATCAATTTTGAGATGCAAATTTCCCTCCATAGATAAGCCCCTCCAAAAATAAGCCCCTCAAAAAGGGCCTTTGAAAAATATAAGCCACAGGGCTTATTTTTGGAATTTTACGGTAATTTATATAGGGAGGCTCTGCCTCAAGATCCAACCTCTTACCCTTTTGTATACCATTTTTGACAGAAAAGGTACCCCTTTATTATACCATCTACTGATAAAATTAATGGTACCTCTTTCACATACCGAGTTAAGGACTTTGTATCCCTTTTAACTGCTGTAAATACACTGTCTTTTAAATATGAATTATAAATAAAAATGCAAAACCTTTTCTCTACATTTTCACAGCCATAAACTGATCAGAGTGTTAGCCCTTTTTCTCTTTTTACAGAGAGAAATGACAGATTTCCATACCCTTTCAAATACTTCAAGTAGCGAAATCCCTACCCTTTGTATACCTGAAGCCTGAAGAAGGTACCCCTTTTGGGCGGAACCTCCCCATACAGGAAATTATAGGGAGCACCCACCACTCCCCCCCTCCCCCTTCCCGCAGAATGCTTGAAGCAAATTAAGCAGCATATAGACCTAGCCACTCAGACTTCTTTGATGACATTATGCTACACGTCTGACTTGCTCCCAGTTTTCTCTTACAATTTTGTACACAGGGATGGAGGGTGGCAACAGAGTAGCGTAATAACATCACCCCACATACACATCTCGATCTTTTGGGTTTCTTCGTTTCCCATCACTTTTGAAAGAAATGTAAGGATACATGGGAGGTAAATCAGACACTTAGTTTACAACTTTTACAGTAGCAGTTGAAGGAGAAACTGGGATTCCAGTGAAGGGGTGATGAATGGTCCATTAAAATTTTTAACTGCTCGCAAAATTTTACCTTTGCTTGATTTGCTCGCAAAATTTAAACGAGTGCTCGTGCTCCCCAAATTTTTGCAGTTGCTCACATGCTCGCTCTCTTGTCCGTATTGCTCAAAATTTTGTAAATCCTTCTTTGGGTTAAAGTAAATGTAATTCTGTATGGTGCTAAATTCCTATAACATGGCTATATCAAGTTCAGTGGAAATGCATGCGATAAATGACAACGACAGTGACACTCCAATAACCACTGTCACTAGCCAGGGGCATTCCTGGGCTTCCAGCTTTAAGCCCACTACCAGAATGTTGCTGAAATTGCACCGGTAAACGACCCGGGTTTCACAGCCTGTAAAGTAAGTTAGTTGCGCCTTTAAGTTATGATCAGTTAACTTAAATGTTGTATTTCCCCACTTCTGTTCAATATGAATAATGCAAAGACAAAGTTAAGAGTGGCATTCGAAAATGTAAGGCCAAAGGAAGGTTTGCGTACAGAATTCAAATGCCAAACTGTGGCGTTTCCTGGCACAAAACTCCTGGACAATCTTGTCTGTGTCGATGCTTATGTCCCTGTATACATGTAAAAGCGCGAGCCCAGAGAGCCTCTCTACTCACATAGTAGACATTGACACAAAGACAGTTACTACAGCCAAGACTGGGACGAGACTCAGCGTCCCCTGTCTGCCCGTACACAGTCTTGTGACATCTGTCTATACTTTGATAAAACTATAGTGTAGGAGCTCAGTAGGGCTCTGTCTTGAGGAGCTACATATGCCATCAATGATGCTCTTGGCAAACATTTGGAATTATATGAAAACACACAAAAAAGGATTGTGATTTTTTTTTTCAATTTGGCCATTCAAAAAACAAATGCCCTAAAATATTTTAAGCCCGTGCTTAACTGCCTGGGGGGGGGGGGGGGGGGGGAAGGGGGGTACTCGGGATTTCAAGTGATGGGGATGATTGAAGGAGTTTTTTGGGTTTGAAATTTTCCATTCTGGGACTTTTTTGGGTACGACAATTAGGCAAGTATTTTTTTGGGTAGCTTGATTTGAGTAGGGATTTTTTTGGGGTATTAAAAAGAATCGGTAGTGCCCCGGCTGCGTAGTTCTGCGAATAAAGTACAAAGAAACGTGTTTTGCTGTTGTTTAATAGTTAACTATGGTGTCACTTTACATCGGATGTTTTATACAATAGTCTGCATTGTGCTGTGGTGCCCGGCCGTGTACAAGACTTCAACCGCTTATCAATTCAGTCAATTGGCTTTACCGTCACTGGAATTCCCTTTTCCTTTAGTGAACTTTTGATTTCTTTTGCTTGTGACTTGTGGGTTTGAAATATGAGGTTCACTGGGTGTTTAGTCCAAATTTTATTTTGATTTATTTTTGCGTTCACTTCCTTTTTGGACACTACGTGACTACTTATATCATGTTAGTTTCGGATGGTCACATGACCACAGCAAAAGCAGATCACCACGTGTTTTCAAGTGTAGTGTTATAGAGCAAATGTTTTGAATTTCTCATCGATTGCATCGCACAGAATGTAAGTAGTTTTGCTCTTTAGTGTCGCTTTAGGTTTATTTAGGTTTTCTTTAGGTTTATTTGTCATTTTTGCTTATTTTATGTTCAGTTTTCACCGTTCATGACCAGTGATCACCGATCGAACCAAGCACGAGAAACTTGGCGATTAAAGACAGATTAATAGTCCAATCAACGCGTCGAAATTTCTGTGTCGACCCCAACATTGTGAAAAATTCTGTGCGGTACGAAGAGAAAACTGTGTTTTCACCTGGATTCTCGAGAAAACGAACGCTCCGAACCGACCGAACGGAATCGCAGGAATCTCTGGACTGGACCGCGCGATAGTGGATCGCGGAATGGACCCTGAGGACTCAGCGAAAGGAGCAGTTGGATACTCCCTACGCCAGGACCCCGTACCAAATACTCAAATTGATTTTGGTGAACTTGTGTATCAACGCGAAATAAGCGAACAACGCAGACTTGCATCTTTGTGGAACAAGGAATCTAAAGAAGTTGCCTTTGAAACACAGCAGCTCCAAACTCTCCTCTACACTAATTGGGAGCACTTGTCCGCCCGCAAAATAGTAGATCGTTTAGCTATCATTTGGAAATCCTTTGAGACTGTACACTCGAAGTACCTGCCAGGCATACGTGACAGCAAACGACTACAAGAAGTACAGCAAAGGTTCAAGTCCCTCAAAGAACAGATGATGTTTACAATAGAAGAATGCGAAACCCAAATACGGACTGATCAAGAAACACAAAAACGTGATGATGAACGCTCCATTAAAAGTCACAAGTCGCACCAGTCTCAGAGCTCCACTACTTCAAGATCCTCTTCGTCGTCCCGGAAAGAAAGGTTTAGAGCCATGCTTTTAGCAAAAAAGAAATTGGAGTTAGCGAAGAGTAGGGCACAAGAGGAAGCTGAGTTGGCGAAGAGTAAGGCTCAACAAGAAGCCGAATTGGTCAAAGCAGAGCATGAGCGGAGCGCAAAGAAGGAATTGAGACTACTCGAGGACGAAGCCGTTCTAGGTGAGCTGGACTGGAAGATTGAAAATGAGTTCGACGAGGAAACTGGTGTTGTTAATGGTGTGGACAATATTGTTCAGACAACCTATCCCATTGAGGAGAAACCACTGGGACAGTCACCTCAAATTCAACTTGATGATTCAGAACCCCGAACACCAAAAATCCCAGCACCGACACCCAAACCTTCACTGCCTCTTATACCTGTCAGTTGCTCCACCCCCCAAGACACAGCACCTGGTTCGTGCAAGGAAAAGCCAGCCACTGAGGTCAAATCCAATATTGCCGATACTGCAAACAAGGGAGCACTGCCAGTCACTGAATGCCAGCAGCCACCATACCAAGCCCCACGAACCTTCCAGTATAGACCTAAGTCTCAGCCAGAAGACAAAGTAATAGAGCAAGCCCCTAAAGACCATGTAGCAGCCATGTGGAAGGTACAGCTTCTGAACGGAATCTCTCCTACACCCTTTAATGGCAACCCAGCAGACTTCCCGTTCTTCAAAGAACAGGCACATACTCACCTTGAAAGTGAGCTACTAACTGATGCGCAGCGGGTAGAGTACTTACCGAAGTTCCTGAAAGGAGAAGCCTTGGAGGTCATCAAAAGAAACCGAGGCTCCTCCTATAGTGAGCTAATGAAGATCTTAGAGGAACGCTTTGGTCGCCCTATTCAGGTGACGCAAGCCTGCATCGAAGAGTTAGTCTCAGGCCCCAAACTTGCCTATGGTGACAACATGGGTCTGCTTAATTTTGCCGAGAAGCTGAACACTTCAACCAAGGTTCTGAAGGGAGATGTGGAACGCGAAGCAAGCGTAGCTACCAATTTGAGAAGAATCGTAAACAGACTCCCAAATGATTTAATCACCAAGTGGCAGACCGAAAACTACGAGATTGTTAGCCGTGGTGGAACTGCACGACTAAAGGACATTGCAAAATTTGTGAAAAGGCAAGCGTCAATAAGGAATGACCCAGTGTTTGGAATGCAGCCGCAAAGGGGAGAAAACAGGACAAACAAGTCCCCCCCCAAAGCTTCTAAAGGATCGGACCTGCCCACGAAAAATGCTACGATCAACGCCACATCGCTTAAGAACGCCCCCAAGAAAGAGAACTCTGCAAACTGTGCAATTTGCAAGTCTACTCCCCACCGACTCCAGGAGTGCCCAATCGTCAAACAGTGTGACCGTGTAGCCGTGCGTCGACAATATGCAGCATCGTATGGGTTCTGCTTTAACTGTGGTTGCCATAATCCCGATCACAGTGGTACTTCCTGTCCTGAGCCACCAGCTTGTTCTCTGTGTCCTGGACACCACTTACCAATACTGCATAGGGACAACAACAATGGACGCAGAACTCCTGGAAACAAGAACACTCATAACCCCACTAACCGATACAGTACTCCGACTGCTGACCCAATAACCCGGCAACCACAAATGGAGCAAGGCACAAGACAGCCGCCCAGCGACAGGCCACAGACTTCGATTACATCTGCCGGTGTCAGCACCACAAGAGCCCAAGTTTTGTTAAATGTAGTTCCTGTAACCATTACTGCAGAGAACGGTGGTTCCCTTTCTACATATGCATTTCTTGACAATGGCTGTACCGATACCCTCATTGACAAAGAGCTTGCTGATCATCTTGACCTGAAAGGGATCTCGGAGCAAATCGGGATTAAGACTATTACGAACAGCGAGGAGCTGGTGGAGAGTCGACGCGTTTCCTTTACTCTCAGTCCTGTAGAAGCATACGGTGAAGACATTGATGTTAATGAAGCTTACGTTCTCCCTGACCTGAATCAATCAGAACGAGTTTTGCCGGGGACAGTAGATGTCCATAAGTATCCGCACCTTCAAGACCTTACATTCCCAGTGGTGGACTTTGAACGAGTCTCGATCATTGTGGGGAGTAACGTCCCTGTTGCACACTTGCAGAAGGAAGTCAGAATCCCGAAAGACAACAAGAGCGGCCTCTACGGTTATCGGTACCCTCTCGGTTGGAGCATTTCAGGTCCATTGACTATCGCTGGGACAAGAAGAGCTGAGCTCAATTTCATCTCTGTTGGACACAAACCTGACGACTTTGTTGAAAGGTTTTGGAAGATCGAAGACTATGGAACATTGAAAGCAGGAGAGAAGCCCTTATCTGTGGAAGACAAACGAGCCCTAAAAATCATTGAAGAAACTACTACCCTTGTAGACGGGCATTATGAAGTTGGCCTACTATGGAAGGAAGATCAGCCAAAGCTGCCAAACAATCGCATTTTAGCTGAAAGACGAGCAGAATTGCTTAGACGACGCCTGACCAAAGCAGGAAATGAGCAAATGGCTGCTAAGTACCGTGGAGTCATGACTGAGTACATCTCGAAGGGTTATGCACGCAAATTGTCCCCTGAAGAAGCAGCTAGAGAAAGCTCGATAACTTGGTACTTACCTCATCAACCAGTGACTAATCCCAACAAACCTGACAAGCTCCGTATCGTCTTCGATGCCGCATCTGAGTATGAAGGAACATCTCTAAACAAGAATCTCGTTCAAGGGCCAGACATGACAAACAGTCTCGTTGGTGTGCTGCTGCGATTTCGACAGGGGCATGTAGGGGTAGCCGCTGATGTCGAGGCAATGTTTCATCAAGTGCGTGTGCGTAAACAAGATCAAGAAGCTCTACGATTCCTCTGGTGGACAGATGATTACGACAAACCCCCGGATGTCTATGTTATGGAAGTACACATATTTGGAGCAACCTCGTCCCCTTGCGTTGCAAATTGGGCCCTGAGAAGAACAGCCAGTGACAATGCTGAAAGGTTCAACCCGCAAGTTGTTGCAACTGTTGACAGGAACTTTTATGTTGACGATGCTCTGCCATCCTTCAGTGAGGAGAATACAGCATCTACTGTAGCATCGGACCTAGTGAAAATCCTGAATCACGGTGGCTTCAACCTTACGAAATTCATGACGAACAGTAAGAATGTTTTGGCAACCATTCCCACCGAGAAAAGAGCCACACCAGATCTGAATCTTGACTTAGACGAACTGCCAGTGGAAAGGGCGCTAGGGATTCGCTGGTTTGCTGAAACAGATGAGCTTGGATTTGACATCAAGAACTTGAATCGACCCGAAACAAAGCGTGGAGTACTGTCCGCCGTTTGTTCCCTGTATGACCCTCTTGGGTTTGCTGCGCCTGTGGCCCTTACTGCCAGAGTAATTATCCAGGATATGTGGAAGGCTAAGGTAGACTGGGACCAGCCACTCGAAGAAAACTTCTTAGCCAGATGGAAGTCTTGGACCTCACAGCTGTCATCCCTCTCTGCACTGCGCATCCCACGTTGCTACTTGCCAGCTGGAACAGATGCTTCCAAATGCAAACTACAGCTGCATATCTTCTCTGATGCCTCTGAAATTGGCTACGGTGCATCTGCGTATCTAAGAGTCGAGAATCCAGATGGGTCT
Organism: Porites lutea; assembly: GCF_958299795.1. NCBI lineage: Eukaryota > Metazoa > Cnidaria > Anthozoa > Scleractinia > Poritidae > Porites > Porites lutea. Next base: position 21,155,067 of record NC_133205.1, on the reverse strand, counting down.
ATTCACTGCTCGTTTGTTGTGGGGAAAGCAAGAAATGCACCTGTCAAGTTCACAAGCATTCCAAGGCTTGAACTCCAAGCTGCTGTTCTGTCTACACGCTTGAATAAGATGCTGAGAGAGTCGATCGAGCAGTGGAACCAGCAACAAATTGTGCAAGAGCTTCTACAACGAGGGTGCAAATGGGTCTTCCAGCCGCCAACTGCTTCTAGCATGTCTGGGATTTGGGAGCGGATGGTGCGAAGTGCTAAGACTGTTCTGAAGTCTATCCTAGGGACCCAAGTAGTTACGGAAGCAGTTCTTCAGACGCTGTTGACTGAAGTTGAACGAGTGTTAAATGGGCGAGCGCTCACCGCCAATTCAGACGACCCAAATGACCTTCAGCCACTCACGCCAGCGCATTTCTTAATGCAGAGGAAGACTATCTGCCTACCCCCTGGCATATTTGAGAAAGCAGATCAGTATCACAGAAGGAAATGGAGGCAGGTACAATTTCTGGCAGACCTATTTTGGAAGAGGTGGTTGCGTGAGTATTTACCTACCCTGCAAGCCCGAGGAAAGTGGAGAAAGGTCTTACCTAACTTGAAGCCGAAGGCCCTTGTCCTGTTAGTTGATGACAACGTGCCGAGAGGATGCTGGAAACTTGGACGAGTCCTAGAGGTCTTCCCTGGCCCCGACGGCCTGGTGCGCACAGCGAAAGTCAAGACAAAGGACTCTGTGTTCATCCGACCTATTCAGAAGCTATGCCTACTGGAGAACGATCTTGAGAATAATTAGTCTAGGCTAGTGACGTTGGGCCTACCTACTGGGTTGTCCCAAGGCCGGCGGAATGTTTAGTCCAAATTTTATTTTGATTTATTTTTGCGTTCACTTCCTTTTTGGACACTACGTGACTACTTATATCATGTTAGTTTCGGATGGTCACATGACCACAGCAAAAGCAGATCACCACGTGTTTTCAAGTGTAGTGTTATAGAGCAAATGTTTTGAATTTCTCATCGATTGCATCGCACAGAATGTAAGTAGTTTTGCTCTTTAGTGTCGCTTTAGGTTTATTTAGGTTTTCTTTAGGTTTATTTGTCATTTTTGCTTATTTTATGTTCAGTTTTCACCGTTCATGACCAGTGATCACCGATCGAACCAAGCACGAGAAACTTGGCGATTAAAGACAGATTAATAGTCCAATCAACGCGTCGAAATTTCTGTGTCGACCCCAACACTGGGTTAATTTTTCGTCCAGGGATTTTTTTGGGTTTTGCTGGAAGCCCTAGGGATTTTTTTGGGTCTTGACTTTTGGCTCCATTCGATCATCCCTGTCGCTTGAAATCCTGAGTACCACCTCTAGGCTTAACTGGCTTACAGTCAGGTATGCCCCTGCTAGCAATTTGAGCTTCAATTTTCTAAACCACATATCTCTCTCTCTCCGTAAAGTCTCCTACATGGCCATTTTTACTGTCGTCACACAACTCTCCTCTCCACAAATGGCTGCTGAGAATAGAACCTGTGTAGCAGACTACTGTCTGTATGAATCTTTCCTGATTTGCGAGTTACCTTGAAAAACAATTCACATTACCCTTTTCACCTTGCATGGTGTGTAACCCCTTACAATAGACCTTGTTTTCGACACCATCTTGATGAGTAGGCAAACGTGTGGGAAATTACAGTGTTTGTATGAGAATCTAATGTCGAATAATTTCCCCCGGTAATTTCCGTAAAACGGCTGTTCTGAAAAATATATCAATTGTAAACTAAAGCTACAAAGCAAAGGATTATCCTTAAAAAAAATTTGGGGGCGTACCCATGCTTAAATTTCTCCAGAGGCTTGCTTTAGATTTTCCCTATATTTGTCTGTAATTTTCCCGGGACTTTCTTACAGACAAATGTATAGAAAATTTTAAAAAGTGGAGCTAGGTCTTCTAGTGTATGCAACGCCCTCAATTTTTTTCAGGAGAATCCTTAGAAGTGAAGCTTTAGTTTACAAATCATATTTTTTTTCAGAACAGCTGTTCTACGGAAATTTGTCGACATTAGATTCTCATACAATCACGCGTTTGCCTACTTGTTAAGATGGCGTCGAAAACCGTGACAAGGTCTATACGCTGCGTGCGAGCAGAGGCCATTCGATTTTCTTAGTTAGATTTTAGATCTTCCCGACTTATCTAAGAAGTTCGAAAGGCCTCTGCTCGCAAGGTAATAACTTTTTATCAAAAGACAACTTTTTTTCATTAAAGGCACAGTTTGTTTTCATGCTCCAAGAGAAATGCTGCAAAAATTTTGGGTTTTTAACATTTTAAAGCGTTGACCGTCACGCAACAAGTCGCAAG
>NC_133205.1:21137746-21150246 GCF_958299795.1 Porites lutea | reverse complement strand
GTATCAAATTGCATTCAAATGATCTGTGAATTCTGGACTGCAATGTTTAGCATACGATGAAATGGAAAATATTTCAATGAATGAAATTTCTGTTTAGACATTTTTCGAATTCAAGAAAACTGAGTTGGCCGGAAATTTCATAGCGAACTCGCGTGTGTATTCACTGCTCATTACGCAAGCAAAAATGCAGACTGAAATCAACAACAACTAACGGATGGCGGCGTTTTGGCCAATCGGAAACAGCGCAAATCATCCGAATTGTTTCCTATCCAATCAGAAAAAAGTCCAGATTCTGGCTTTTTTGCATGTGATCTGTGAAAGAAATGTACCATGCCCTCCTCCCGAAAACAGATTACAGAGATAAAGGGAGAGGGCATGATCGCAGGCTAGAAAAAACAGGACCACCTTTTCAGATGTTTTGTTGCTCCCGGAAATTTTCCGATAGAACGACCCACAAAGTCGTATTCCATTTACTTTCCAACCGGATTTTCCGGAAAATTTTGGTAAATGGTAAACAACCGGGGTGTACCCTTCCTATGGTTTCTTGCGGTTCATCACCAGTCACTAGCGTTTCGCGCTCGCTTCTACCATGCAAAAAACGAAGCGCCTGAGGAGCAGGCTGGTCAGGGGCATCCAACCAGAATATAGTTCAAAACCACTTAAACATAGCATTGTTAAACGTATTTTAGTATTTAAACGGTAGATACAGGCATATTTTTATCCTCTTAAAATTTTTCATCTGCTCGGATTTCCTAGCTGAAAGTCAAGAGATCCGAAAATTATACGGATCAAAACTTACCTTTTCGAAAATTTCAGCCAGAAAAAAGGCTCCCGAAAATTCTAGGTGTCCGGTGAGCATTTTAGGGTACAAATCCGTTAAAAATGGGCAGTTATACCAATTTTTAGATGTTCGAAAATCCTGAGAGAGGTAGGCAAACAAGAAATTTTACAAAAAATGTTCTGAAAATTCTAGATCTCAAATCGTCTTACGAACAGATATTTTCCGAAAATTGACTTTGGGTGCCCTTGGCTGGTGCAAAACTGAAGCTCTTTGGCGTTTATATTCGGGACTGCAAACAAAATGGTCAGTTGGTTGTTGTTGAAGTTGCACAAACCTCCCCTGAGCCGATGTTATATTTATCAGAACCCACCACTTTTTCTTAACGCATTAAAATGCTCCATTTTCTCCACTAAAATGCGTTAAGTGCTCCATTTCCCCTACGAAAATGTTACAAATGCTCCACGTTTTCCCACTAACATGCTCGCCCCCATTAAAAAATGCTCTCTTAATTTTACTCATGCGTGGGTTTTTATATTTTTTCTAAAAGTTTTCTTAGTTAAAAAGCAGGTTTTTAACCTAACCAAAACGTATACAACTGTATAAATAAAAGAGGTATATAACAACAATGTTGATTATTATTATTATATAGGCACGAGTGTTTTACTGGAAAATATGCCACTCGTAAAATTCATAAAAACTACATCTGGGGCCCGAGTGGTTATTTTCCATAATCTCACACGTGAGTTTCATAACGAGCCGCACCGTCTTAGCAACCAAAAAAATTTTGTTTATCAAGCTGAGATAGGGGACTAAAAGTCCCCTATCTCAGCTGGATACTCAGAAGCTTGTAACATTCACTATTCCATTTATCTCTGATCATATTTCGCATCTAATACGATAGAGGCGTCAATTTTCGCGCCATCATGTCATCATTCTAGGGCGAGAAATTTAATTAAAAGCGCGGCATCCAACAAATGTACAGCTCACGTTTCGGCTAAAATTATTCAGTGCCGCCAAAGAAAAAAACGTATTATTAAGATCTGCGTATAAAGTCGATCACATTGCTAACACAGACAAAAACGCTTAAATATCTCCTACGAAATGAACGGCTGAGTTTGTTTTTTCTACGGGTCAAACTGCTACTATATATTCCAAAAGCGCTCAGGCATAATAATATGCCAGGACTTCTACCTGGATGAACCAGAAAGGATATAGAACAACTACCTAATTGTTTTTTACGGCTACGGGTTGAAATACTAAACGTGTTATATATCCTAGAAGCGCTCAGGCATAATAATAACATGCCAGGACTTCTACCTGGATGAACCAGAAAGGATATAGAACAACTGCCTAAATTTTTTTTTTACGGCTACGGGTTGAAATGCTAAACGTGTTATATATCCTAGGAGCGCTCAGGCATAATAATATCATGCCAGGACTTCTACCTGGATGAACCAGAAAGGATATAGAACAACTGCCTATTTTTTTTTTTTTTTACGGCTACGGGTGGAAATGCTAAACGTGTTATATATCCTAGAAGCGCTCAGGCATAATAATAACATGCCAGGACTTCTACCTGGATGAACCAGAAAGGATATAAAACAACTGCCTATTTTTTTTTTTACGGCTACGGGTCGAAATACTAAACGTGCTATATATCCTAGAAGCGCTCAGGTATAATAACATCATGCCAGGACTTCTACCTGGATGAACCAGAAAGGATATAAAACAACTGCCTATCTTTCCTTTTTACGGCTACGGGTGGAAATGCTGAACGTGTTATATATCCTAGAAGCGCTCAGGCATAATAATATGCCAGGACTTCTACCTGGATGAACCAGAAAGGATATAGAACAACTGCCTATTTTTTTTTTTTTTTTTTTTCACGGCTACGGGTCGAAATGCTAAACGTGTTATATATCCTAGAAGCGCTCAGGCATAATAATATGCCAGGACTTCTACCTGGATGAACCAGAAAGGATATAAAACAACTGCCTATCTTTCCTTTTTACGGCTACGGGTCGAAATGCTAAACGTGTTATATATCCTAGAAGCGCTCACGCATAAAAATATGCCAGGACTTCTACCTGGATGAACCAGAAAGGATATAGAACAACTGCCTAATTGTTTTTTACGGCTACGGGTTGAAATACTAAACGTGCTATATATCCTAGAAGCGCTCAGGCATAATAACATCATGCCAGGACTTCTACCTGGATGAACCAGAAAGGATATAAAACAACTGCCTATCTTTCCTTTTTACGGCTACGGGTGGAAATGCTGAACGTGTTATATATCCTAGAAGCGCTCAGGCATAATAATAACATGCCAGGACTTCTACCTGGATGAACCAGAAAGGATATAGAACAACTGCCTATTTTGTTTTGTTTTTTTACGGCTACGGGTCGAAATGCTAAACGTGTTATATATCCTAGAAGCGCTCAGGCATAATAATATGCCAGGACTTCTACCTGGATGAACCAGAAAGGATATAAAACAACTGCCTATCTTTCCTTTTCACGGCTACGGGTCGAAATGCTAAACGTGTTATATATCCTAGAAGCGCTCAGGCATAATAATATGCCAGGACTTCTACCTGGATGAACCAGAAAGGATATAGAACAACTGCCTTTTTTTTTTTTTTTTTTTTTCACGGCTACGGGTCGAAATGCTAAACGTGTTATATATCCTAGAAGCGCTCAGGCATAATAATATGCCAGGACTTCTACCTGGATGAACCAGAAAGGATATAAAACAACTGCCTATCTTTCCTTTTTACGGCTACGGGTCGAAATGCTAAACGTGTTATATATCCTAGAAGCGCTCAGGCATAATAATATGCCAGGACTTCTACCTGGATGAACCATAAAGGATATAGAACAACTGCCTTCTTTTTTTCTACGCGTCGTAGTTCTAAACGTGTTATTCTTAGAAGCGCTCAGGCTTAATAATATGCCAGGTTTCCAGCGACTGATTTTAGCTGATTTTGCGGTGCGCAAGAATGGATAATTTACCCGACTTGTAAACAGATATTTCCTTCAGCCGATTGTGTCTCATGCAGGAGAATGTCATGTCTGCGTTGTTTTGTTTCTACTGAAGTTTTATCAAAAAAGCTTAAGCGAAAATAGGAAGATCGCAATTTATACTCTTATGAACTATAAATTAGGGCTGACCTGGAAGACGCGTTGAATTGTGCCGCCATCCTTCAAAATATAATCTGGCTGCGTTTAGGGAGACAATTTCTTCTTCCATCCAGATTTACTTGGTATATGTGTTTGCGAGAATCTTCAGACAAAGAATTGGGTATACACTGGTTCGAATGGCTTGGCGATACTAAGTGCTTAAGTCTACTTACCGATTACAACATGTTTTGGAAGTATTGAGAAGCGCGCCAAATGAGGTTGCCACAGTGTTCTCGAGCGAACACGGCACGACCTGGATTGATAAAATTACCATTACATGCAGCTATCATGCCAGTGATTTCTCCTTTCGTCGCATAGTGAATAGTTTGTGAGCACATCCTCGACTCTCGAAACATTTGTCTTGCGCCGCTTTCGAAGTTGCTTCTCCCGCGAACCATAGGTAGATTTCCCGCTTAACATAATGTTTGATAATTTATGCAAAAGTTGACCTCGTGAAAGTCAGCAGTGCATTAATCGACTCAAAAATAAACAGACTTCCTAGAGGGTTTTGAACACGGTTTTAATTAAGGTACTTTACGAGCGCTGCGGTAGTTGACCGCAAAAGTGTTACGGTGATGGATACTCAACTCGATGATTACGTCACTTCATAGCAACCAGACGGTACGAATTTTTTAACTTCCGGAGCGCTGAGGCTCGTAGTGTCGATGAAGTAATTTCGGTAATTTCCCTCTATTATTTTTTCGATGTCTTTTTGTCTATATAACAAGACGCTGTGGGCTCCTGGTAGCGTATATTTGGGCGTGGTTGTACTTAGCATATGTAAAGTTTGTTATGTGCATGAGGGATATGTGGGCAGTGCAGCGGCATTGTATACTTGAGGGGTTAGTTGAGACGTGTGAAGTAGTAGGCGTAGGGTTATATTGCAAGTTGATTGCTAAGATCATGGGTGTAGTTTGTGAGGTAGTTGCTGGGTTTCTACATGGGGTTGTTCTTATTGGATGTTGGTAATAGAGTCAAACTCTGTTGATGGTGCATAACTGAAGCTCTTTGGCGTTTATATTCGGGATTGCAAACAAAATGGTCAGTTGCTTGTTGAGGTGCTGATAGAAAATGTCTGTATTAAGTGACATGTTTTACAAACATACTGTTTTCCATCAAATGAAGACCGCACACTGAAAAAATTTTGACACGAATATTTACTTTTACCAAAAATGTGAACTGATCGCTTATAAAGTAATCGATTACAAACACGACGTGTATAACAGGGACCTTTTGTTATTACATTTTTATACTGTTCAAAGTAAAAATCTATACCCTGATCTGCCTGTTTTCTTTTCTCCTTGTAACTAAATGTTTCTTTTTAAGAGGTTCCATCTCACAATACTCAAATGAACTAACCTGTGTTTCCTCGCAATCTTTTCCCTTTCACTTCTTTCAATTTTGCATGAGCATAATTTAAAGTGTATTTCATATTGTAGTCTTTGACAATTTAACTTACTTTGTGTAATTTTACAAATTTCTTCAACTAATGACTGTATGCCTTTGATACTTTTAACAAGTCTTATTTCACATAACTAACTTTCATCATACCCCACAAGAAATCAAAAATCCTTTACTCTACTTCTTTGCTGAACTACACAGCTTATACAGTATGTTCCAATCCACGACAAAAATCTAGACTGCTCACAGTCCCCTATTTTTTCGCGAGACCGTTGTGATATAGCGCGTCTTACCGTTAATGGCGGCCATCTTGATTTTCAAATGTACTGAGAGGGCGGGTGTCGGGATTATATCTGTAGAGGGAGGGGGGACAAGAAGCGTTTTCTGGCTTCCTCCCAAACCGCCCCCGCCTGCCTCCTAGTAAGTAGTTTTGACACTCATGCAAGATGGCAGCCCATAACGCAAAGCCCTTAGCTTGATCTCGACCGTCTTACGGAAAAATAGAGGACTGTGAACAGTCTAACAAAAATCCTGTCACTTCATTACAATGTTTTGACATGCACATCTTCAACACAGATTTGCTCTCAGCCAAATTACAACGTAGGACACTATTGCTTACAGGGCAAACAGTAAGGTTTATATCAGCTCCACCGATACTCTCACTTTCAGGAAGATCAACTGGCATAATATGTCTTTTCACACCCATCACACTGTACAGTGTATTCCCATTACTAGCAAGGGCAGATAAAGTTCCTGAAGTCCAGTATCCACATGGATTAATAACAGAGTAACACATTGCATAAACTGCTATAGCACAGCACTGTTTACAAGAACATTGGTATAAACTATTAACATTTGATATACTACAGTATTCAACACTGCTTGAAGAAAGATCAATTTCAAAGTTGGAAATATGTACACCTTTAAGCTCATATGTATCCTCATTCCTACATGTATATAGACTCTGAAAATATTGTACTAATTTATGCATGGGTGGTATTTCCAAGAATACACATGTACCTTGACTATAACTGTTACCATACATATCTCTAGCATGAGAATCAACACCAATAATTCCCACAGTTAAAATAAAATGAGTTGTAGTTCAGAGCCAAGAGTGTTTTAAGTGGCATACTGTAGTGATACCCCTCAATAGACCTTGTCACGGTTTTCGACGCCATCTTGACGAGTAGGCAAACGTGTGAGAAATTACAGTGTTTGTATGAAAATCTAATGTCGAATAATTTCCGTAAAACTGCTGTTCTGAAAAAAATACCAATTGTAAACTAAAGCTACCAAGCAAAGGATTGCACTAAAAAACTTTGGGGGCGTACTTGTGCTTAAATTTCTCCAGAGGCTTGCTTTAGATTTTCCATATATTTGTCTGTAATTTTTCCAGGGATTTTCTTACAGACAAATGTATAGAAAATTTAAAAAGGTGGTTCTAGGTCTTCTAGCGCATGTCACGCCCTAAATTTTTTTTCAGTAGAATCCTTAGGAGTGAAGCTTTAGTCTACAATTGATATTTTTTTCAGAACAGCCGTTCTACGGAAATTATTCGAAATTAGATTCTCATACAAACACTGTAATTTCTCACGCATTTGCCTACTCGTCAAGATGGCGTCGAAAACCTTGACAAGGTCCATTCTGGCATCACCATGCATATTACAAGTATAACTTTCACTGTATTCAGGCTGGAAAATTAGCTCAAACACTGAAACCATTTCTGGCAATTCTGTTAACGTTAACATAGATTGTCTTGCAAGCAATGACAGACTAGAATATATTTGGCTACCAACAGTCACTTTTTGAATCATACCATCGACTGAAGTAATTCTTATCTTACTGTAAATTAAAGCGCGCAGACTCATTGTCCCACATTTTCCCCAAATATCAGTAGAAAGCTTAAATTGGCCAAAAGTATTAAACCCGGTGAATCAAACCCTTGTAAGCACTATAAAATGGATAATTGCATGTACAGAGGCACAAATACTTACTTTAAACCCTATTTTGATACCTCACCCGACCTAAAAACTTGCTGATAATGCAAAATCCCGATGCCGAGCATCGTACATGTACCGCGTCACAATATACATGAAACAAGAAGACGCCCGAAGGCGTTTACGCGGGATGTGTTGGTGTAAGAAAGAATTACCGGTATGTTGGATAGCAATGGAAAGTTAAGTAGTGTATGCAACAAATGTCTGCAGGAGAGACGGAGATGTTCTGCTAAGGACTAATACACTAGAAGATGAGTTGCACACAAGGGTTCCTTTGCTACTCAAAACAAAACTTACATCAATGATTACTACCATATATGTTAGCAGTATCGGGTAGTTCACTAAAATTTGCATTCCTTTACTAATGTCTTCAAAAAGAGCAATTCCACATTCAACAATAGCATGTAATGTATCATACTTCCAATAACTACAGGACTGCAAGGCTGTGCTCTCGGGAAAATTTCAGGGAGCCCTTTGGGTTCCCCAAGCACTTTTAGCTGGGGTGCCCGGGCCCCCAAGTTGGTCGCCCAAATTAATAAATCAATGAGCTGTTAGTTAATTATTAAAAATTAACCAAATTATTTTCTTAAGAAGTTAAGCAGAACTTTGTGAATATTTTTTTCATGAAAAATCACACCCCTTTAACCTCCAGAGAGTGCGAAAAAGAAAAGCCCGCATGTTGTCATATGAAAGTAAGTTTTGGCGCCAAATGAGAAACATGGGCAACGCCGCCGAATATTTCATGTTTTTTAAATGGCAAAAGTAAGATTCTAGTCTGTTTATGGTATTTTTTAAAAAAATAAAATTGGGGGTAAAAAATAAGGGCACTATTCTTTTTACTAATCATTTTGATTTAGATTAGCTGCCGTGGAGCTTTCCAGGAAAACCGTTATGATTTCAACGAAACCGCAGCGCCGCCCAGGGGGTTACTTGGGTTAATTTTTGCTGGGTAGGCCGCTGGCCTCTCAGAGCCCCCTACCACATTATAGTCTATTTTGTGGCCAATTGTAGACCCCATATTTGTCACTCTTGGGCAAATATGTACTTTTTGCCATACCAACTTAGTCACTTTCCATTTATGGCACGTTTGCTAACCGTGAATGCGAACAACTCTCTTACCCCAAAAATCCGAAAATGTGCGACCCCATTCTAGTAACTCTTTTGAAAATGCAACCCCATTATAGTCAATCCAGTCGTGAAAATGCGACCCCATCCAGCGGCACATCCCCATTAGCCTCTTATAAGGAAGTGCCCCGGAGCGCCCCAAAGCTTTTATCTCTTTTGAATCAGATCATCTTGTTGTAAAGTCGTCGTTTAGGCGCAGGACCGAAGTATTTTCTTTCTATATAGACTGTTCACAGTCCTATATTTTTCCGTAAGATCATCGAGATCGAGAGCTTTCCGTTACGGGCTGCCATCTTGCAAGAGCGTCTAAACTACTTAGGGGGCGGGGGCGGTTTGGAAGGAAGCGCCCACCCACCCCCCCCCCCCCCCCCCCCACTCCTAGTAGAGCTATCCCCGGCGGACGCCCGCCCCCTCGGTACGATAGCCATGACGGTAAGACACGGTATATCTAAATGATCTTACGAAAAAATAGAGGACTGTGAACAGTCTAGTTTCTATATTATCGGTGAAATTTTTAGGACAAATGTGGATTCGGTTAGCTTTTGCGTATTAATTTTTAGTACGTGATACGTAATCCCTTGTCACGACACGAAAGACAATGCGGGATTTTACAGATTTATACCCGATTCTAGAACAATCACAATAATAGTCGTCTCTTTTCTTTTTTTATACATCGTATTTCACTGGAATAACAATCTTAGTTATGTTTTAGCCTCGCAGACACAGCAGTAAAAAAAAAAAGGTAAAAATATTTAATTAACATAAAAGACCGACTCCCGCCTGTCAGAGCAAAAGTAACAATTCGTTTTGAAAAACTAACTAATGAACCATCCTAATTTGAAGAAAGAATTTCAATGTTATTATGAAAAGCTGTTACTGTCGAAAACTGTGCAGCTTGTCACGTTCATAGTCAGGGATTATGTTACATGTGAATTCACGTGAAACGATCTTTGAACATCAACAACATTTCCTTAAAGCTTTGTGATAGACATGCTACTTATTGCTACTTACAAGTCGCCCACAAGAGTTTCTTAACGAGCGGAACGTTCTTTTTAGGCTGCGAAGCCACGAGCGAGCTACGATTTCGCAAGTAATAAATTCTAGACATTCTTAGCTTTTTGACTGTAAATCAACAGAAACAAGAAACCAACACCAGCAAGTCGTCCGGCTGGGCCACCTAGACAATATTTTCAGTCGCCCGAGGCCAAGTCTTGCGCTGTTAGATCTACAGCACAGCCCTGAGTCTACGTCCTCCTCTACGCTGTAATCTTAATTTTCCCCGCTTTGCTGACGCAGTATCTTTTTTATGCTTGTGCAATCCAACCTGACTTGCACGTAATTTGAAGTTGCAGCCAATAAAAATCACACAATTTTTCGGGACGGGCACGGGATACGGGAAAGTTAAAAAACAAGGCAATTTTTGACTCCCAAGACGACGAAAGGAATGCGCTCCCGAATTTACGATGCTGTCTGACTACGTCATCCAGGGTAAAAAAACAACGCGCAATACAAAAGCAAGTACATTAACAGTGACTCTGCTAAACAAAATTGAAAGAATAAGAAGAATTGTCACCGCTATCACAGTAGTTCCCAAAGAAGCCTGAGTCCCTTTTGGTTTCAATTGTTGACAATCTTCTCTTCCTTCAAAGGAAGAGATTTTTTAACACAGGCAACTCCTTGTGTTCCGCATTGCAAAAATCAAAATCACTATTGTCACACTTATTACCAGCTACACAAATCTTGCGACTCTCAAACTTGATACACATTCTTCTGTTCAAACTCTTATCGATTTTACATGTACACTCCTGACATTCCGATTTGTTATTCCGTCTATGAAGTCCATAGTCTTTGAATGTCTCGACAATTTCCTTTGTTTTTCTTTGAGTTCGCAGACCAGCCCATTATGAAAACACTCAGCATTATTTTAGGGCTTTTAGTGTGGGCCTACCGCGAACAGTCTGTGCATTTGTAAGTTTAACCCTCGATAACATACTTCAACAATACGTTCCTCGAAACACCGTAGCCAGAATTTTATCCAAACTGCTTCTGCTTTGAAAAATTTCGCATCAAATATTTTCATTGGATTACTACCATCCTTGAAGAGCGTAGTTTCACATTTCAACCTGTCAGTTTTGGCCAATGAAATGTTGTCGGTTAGTCTCTGTCGTGAAATTGACAACGTTTTTGGCGCCATACGATCATGTTTTGATCACGTGCTGTTTTTTGTGAATCCGCCTGGGAGTGTTGAGGATTTAAAAAATACTACATTTTTGCGTGAGATTCCGAAGACACGTTTTATGGATTTTGGAATACTTTACGAAAACGATAAAGGAGAATATGTAGTGTTGAATGACGTTCGCATGGAAGACATTCGCCTCGCTTCGCTTCGCTTGTTTACTTGCCTTATTTACGTTAGCACGTATTGCGTGCCTATTGCACATTTGCGTCAAAACAAGCCGTTTACATTTCTCTATTTGGGCCACGCCCAAATAATAAAAAGAACATAACAGGACGGGTTGAAGATATGAATTTTATTTTCGAGTGGCAAAAACAATATTTTACGAACGAGTGCAGCGAGTGAGTAAAATATTGTTTTGCCACTCTAAAATAAAATTCATATCTTGGCGCCACCGTGTAATATCCTCTATAAGGCGTATATAGGTTCTATATAAGGTGTATATAAAATGTATATAGTTGTATATCAGGTGTATATACTGTAATATATACGTGTACATAGGTAAATAGAACGTGTATAGAGGGTATATATATAGGTGTATATAAGATGTATATAGTTGTGTATAAGGTGTATAGAGTTGGATATGAGGAGTATGAAAGTTTTATATAAGTTTATATAGGTGTATATGTTGCAGTTGACTTTTTATTTCAGTTAATTTTTGTTTTTCGGTTATGGTAATGTATGCTAATGAATTTGAAACAAAGAAACAAAAATTAACTGAAATACAAATTAACTGCAACATATATAACGTCTATATAGGTGTATTGAAGTTGTACATAAGAGGTATATATGTGAATATAAAGTGTCTATAGGTGTAAAGAAGGTGTATATAAGTTGTATATAGGTGGACACAAGTAAATGTAACGTGTATAGAAGGTAAATATACGTGCATATCAGTTGTATATGGGTGTATATAAGGTAATACATAGGTGTACAAAGGTAAATAGAACGTGTATAGAAAGTATATATAGGTGTATATAAGATGTATATAGTTGTATACAAGGTGAAAAGAGGCGGATATGAGGAGTATAAAAGTTGTATGTAAATTTATGTAGGTGAATATAACGTCGATATAGGTGTATTTAAGTTGTACACAAGAGGTATATATGTGAATAGAAAGTGTCTTTAGGTGTAAAGAAGGTGTATATAAGTTGTACATGGGTGGACACAAGTAAATATAACGTGTATAGAAGGTAAATTTACGTGTATATAAGGTTTATGTAGCTGAATATGTGGTGTATATAGGTCTTGTAGAAGGTGTATATAAGATGTATATAGTTGTCTATAAGGTGTATAGAGGTGCAAATGAGGAGTATAAAAATTGTATATAAATGTATATAGGCTTATATAAGGTGTATATAGGTGTATATAGGCTATATACAAGGTGTATATAGGTGAATATGAGGCGTCTATAGTTATACATAGGTTGTATATAAGTTGTACATAGCTGCACATAGGTATAAATAAACTGTATAGAAGTTATATATAGGTGTTTATTAGGTGTGTATAGCTAAATATGAGCTGTAAATAGGTCTATATAACGTGTATATAGGTTCTATATAAGGTGTATATAAGGTGCCTATAGTTGTATATAAGGTTTGTAGAGGTTGATATGAGGAGTATAATAGTTGTATAAAAATGTATATAGCTCTATATAAGGTGTTTACAGGTGTATATAAGGTGTGTAGAGGTGGATGTGAGGAGTACAATAGTTGCATATAATTGTATATAGGTGTATATAAGGTATATAAAGGTATATGTCGGTGTATATAAGG
>NC_133205.1:21110246-21135246 GCF_958299795.1 Porites lutea | reverse complement strand
ATATAACGTGTATATAGGTTCTATATAAGGTGTATATAAGATGTATATAGTTGTATATTAGGTGTATAGAGGAGGATATGAGGAGTATACAAGGTGTAAATAAGGTGTATTTAAGTTGTAGATAGATTTACATAGTTAAATAAAACGTGTATAGAAGGTATATAATAATAAACTGGCTTATGTCCACCAACAGAGCAACCACCCCCCAGCACTACTAAAGAATATCCCACTCAACATTAACAAAAGGTTATCTAGCATCTTATCCAGCAAAGAAGTATTTGACGAATCCATTGCCCCTTACCAGAAAGCTCTAACAGAAAGCGGATACGACCACAAGCTAACATACACCCCCCCCCCCCCCCCCACCCCCAACAAGAGAAAGCTCTGAAAAACAAAAGGAAACGAACAAGAAACATCACATGGTACAACCCTCCTTTCAACTCAAACGTCAGAACTAACCTTGGTAGAAAATTTCTGCACATCGTCGACAAATGCTTTCCAAAAACCCACCCACTCCACAAGGTTTACAACAGACACACGCTAAAACTGAGCTACTCATGCATGCCTAACATGAAATCTGTCATCTCGTCACACAACAAGTACGTTCTTTCAAATTTCAACTCACCAACGCAACAACCTGACACCTGCAATTGCAGAAAGAAACCAGATTGTCAACTCGAAGGAAAATGCCTCTAATCAAATGTAATCTACCAAGCCACTGTAAGTACAGCGACGACAACTGAAACTTGTGTCGGACTGGCAACAAACTTTAAGGAACGTTACAGAAACCATCAGTCCTCCTTTCGACGCTCGAACAGAAGAAATGAAAAGGAACTCTCAAAATATATTTGGACTTTACAAGACTCTAACAAACCTTTCCAGATAAAATGGAAAGTTTTAAAGAAATGTAAAGCCTATAGCAACATTAGCAAAAAATGTAATCTTTGTCTTTATGAAAAGTTCATCATCATTTGTAAAAAAGAGCTTTGTAGCCTAAACAGGCGAAACGAAATAGCGAGTTCATGCCCCCACAGAAACAGATATGTACTTCAGAACTCTAGAGTAACGTAACTAAGACACAATTCATCTCTTACCTAGATACTATCTCTTAACGCATCCCTATATTTTACTGCCAGCTTTTAATTTTAACGGTCAATCGTTGAAGTTTGCCTGATGAGTGTGGTCCTACAATTTCGGGCCATACGAAACAGCACTGTCGCAATAAACGATCAATGATTACTCCTGAAGCCTGAAATCCTGTAATTATTAATAGAAGGTATATATAAGGTGTATATAAGGTATATATAGGTGTATATAAAGTGTATATAGGTGAATATGAGGTGTATCTAGGTGTAAATAAGGTGTACATAGGTAAATATAAAGCGTATAGGAGGTTTATTGCCAACAAGCAGCCTCGCGAAGACGCGACGCTGCGAGGCGGCAGCCTAATAGAGCCGTGCGCGATTGTTCCAGGGCAGAAAAAATCTCGAATCGACGTAACATAGAGTATAATCTAAGGCAACCATGATGTAATGCAGGACAGAGCATGCATTGTTTTCGAGAGAACACGTGATACAGATCAGAGAGTCCAAGAGCCGTGTGCGTCTTTGTGACTCCCGTGCTCATCCCGTCTTCAACCAATCGTCGGGTGGATTATTTCCATCTTACGCGATATCTATCGTCTTTGCCCGCTGGAATTTTTTATTGCATGCCGCTAAGAAAAATAATAACGCAGCGAAATTTTTTGTGTCTTTGAAGCAAAATAATTCGGAAGGCCTCATTGGCGCACCATAAATGTTTTTAGTTTTAAAAAGAGACCAAATATAAGTCTGTACGTTGAATATTCGCGGACTTTAAAAGTTTACTTATAAGACCACTAAATTTTACGGAAAATGACTTGTGCGCAACTTCGGACAAAAACACGAACTTCAATATCTCGACAAAATTTGCTGTGTAAAGTCGCGATTTCAAATTCTTTATATAGTAGAACAGTTTAGTTCACTGTTTTCAAAAGACAAATTAAAGCACGGGGCACATATACACCAAACCCATTATCCGCCTTCCCCGCGCACGTCGTGGATGTGCGGTCACTGCCGTGCGGTTCCCAGCCAACAGCTCTCACATACATGTGTTGTGTGGAGCTGACACTTAAAGGACTGGCCTCGGCAGGAAAGGGACTTTTATACACGGGTTTTCCCCGGTCACTGACCCACGGCTATGCCATGCTGATAAGCCCAAGTGAGGGCAAAACAGCTGTCCATGGCTGCCCCTGCCCGCGTGATATGGCTGTGCGTATGCGTGAGGTAATGGCTGTGGGTTGGTGTATGTGTGCCCCTTGCCTTAAGCTTGCACTATTTTCAATGCACTCGAATTAAGAGGCATATAGATTAAATAACGTTGGCCTGGGCCATGTTTTCCTCTGGTGTGAAAACAGGGTCTATGCCGGTCTGCCGACCGAGCGCCGACCTAGCCAACAACTCCGAATGACTGTCATTTAAAGAATGCCTGCTACAATAGAGTCTAGAACAATACCCTGAGACCGCCAGCCGGAAAAGAAACTCGCCCAGATTTGAAGACGGACGGAGGTACGCATGTTTTGAGGTTGGATTGTTGGATTCAGCTTCTGTATGTTATGAAAAAAGAATTGTGCTGATCTCGGAGGGTGTTATTCTTCTCGTCGATCTGCATAATTCTTCATATCACATTCCGTCTCATTTAATAATGATTGTTGATTGTTACTACTGTATAGGTATACCTCGATTTTTGAAAACCGGGTTAGCAAAAAGTTATTCTACTACTTGGCAACTTCAAACACTAAGCAATCATTCAAAGGCTGATTAAAACCCTTTATCTGACGTCGGGCAGTAAGTTAGTAGTCCCTAGAAGTATTTCAACGAGTCCAAATTTAAAATGATGCAAATTTTAGGACATTTATTTAGTAATCTGACTCCGTGAAGTTTCAAAGCGGTGTCCTTTCAGTGTAGAAAATTTAAGTTGAGTGAACTGCAGCCAAAAAGCGCCTGGTTAAGGCTTACTTAACAACTTAAATAGTTAGCAAAACATTGCTTTTTTCGCGATCCGATAAACGACAGGATTTCGCATGGAATATTAACAAACTGATCGAAACATTATTTTTTCTGTCAATGCTAGATGGTTAGGAAGAACAAGAACACCCTTACCGCGGCGTTACCGCGCAACATTGTAGGCCAAGAACTCCCAACATTGTTGGATGTTACATGTTGCGTCCGTTTGCACATCCTTTCGCATGTTGTTGGATGTTGTTGCGTGTTGTTGCGGACGCAACATGGACGGACGTGCGACATGGACGAACGTGCACGGGGCTTGAGCCCGGTGTAAACGGACGCAACATTATTGGCCAACAACTCCCAACATTGGTGGATGTTACATGTTGCGTCCGTTTGCACACCCTGTTGCATGTTGTTGGATGTTGTTGCGTGTTGTTGCTCAAAGTTTGAAACCGGTCAAACTTTTCAGCCAACAACTCCCAACATTTCTCTTGTTCCGTGATCACCGAAGCGTAGCGCAACAATATTGGATCCGTTTGCACAGCTCTTCCAGCATCGTTGGGGCCGCGCACGCTCATTACGCATAGTTTACAAAGACTTCTGGGTTGTATCCTTCCCACGATGCACTGCAGGTCCCAACCTTGTTGGGCGTTGTTGCACCTGTTTGCACACCACTGCCAACATGCACGCAACAACTCCCAACATTGTTGGCGTAACAATGTTGGGAGTTCACCCGGACGATCAAACTCAACCTTTTGAAATGACTCCTGGGTTCAAACCTTTCACAATGTTGGGAGTTGTTGCGTCCGTTTGCACGCAGCCTTAGCTTTCTTCGCAAAACATGCGTGGCTTCGGTCAAGCAACGATTCTTATTCCCAGTTTCCACGGTCTCCACTAGGAACGCCTGGCACAATGACCTCCCCTTTTGTGTCATAAATACGAAGAAAAACGGTTTTCAGATTATGAGTCTCGCTGCTTACGCAAGCGAAACTAATTAGCCGCTGGATTTAAACCAATCGAAAAGGGAGACATATATTGAACAATAAGAATCTCTATTACGAAACTCCTTTTGACGATACGAATCTATATTTTCAATTAACCTCAAAAACGAACCTTTTATCTTGGGGTGCTATCTTTCGAGGCCTTTGTAGGTCTTAGGGTTTTTATTTTTTCAAGACTTTCCGAAGTTGTCAAGGTTGTCTACGGCGATAACTTTTTATTAACGTCAACAAACAAAAGTTAAGAGACGATAAATTGGAATTTAATTGCGTGCGAGTCACCTGGGCCTGGCGAGGCCGAAAAATTGTATATGGTAGCTAACTATTTTTTCTCGACTGTTAATCATTAAAACCAGCTGGAACATGGCGGCCCCGCCAGGGTAAATTCCGACAAGCGACATGGCCCAAAAAGTAGCGACAGCGCGTGAAATGAAATCGCGACAAGAGAAAACCTCCCTCGGCCAAATTGCGACAGTGACGGCAAAGCCGACAATAAACGACAAGCATTTATAAACACCGACACAAGACGTTTTAAAATTCAGATGGGCAACTTGGGACCCCCCCCCCCCCCCCCGCCCCCCCTCCCTCCCCTCTGGCAGGGCCTCAACATAAGTTAAATCCATCTCGAGGCCTTCACATCATATCGAAAATCATTTCACTTTCAATTCTGAATTTAAATAAACTTTTACATTACAGTGTAGACTTTCAAAAAAGTCAGGAAACACTTATCCCTAGTGATACCGTATATGTTTCCCGCTCGCTAAGAAAAGAAACTTGTGAGGTTGACTTGTAGCAAGTCTCATTACAGTGTACTGTGATAGATCATGCCCAATTTTAACAGCTTTCGAGCATTGTCTTTTCACGTGGAAAT
The DNA here is from genome assembly GCF_958299795.1 of Porites lutea. Lineage (NCBI taxonomy): Eukaryota > Metazoa > Cnidaria > Anthozoa > Scleractinia > Poritidae > Porites > Porites lutea. The sequence continues at coordinate 21,130,351 of NC_133205.1, read as the reverse complement.
AGAGGGTGATCTCAGGTTAGAATTTGAAAAGAAGTTACTGTCGACGAATAATAAGAGCTTACCTGTATTGCAGAGTGGAGAAATGTCTATCATTGGTATGGAAGACGTTATCATCAAGCAGAAGTCACACCATCACACAGTACGTCACTCAGACAGGACGGCAGACAACATGGTCAGCAACCTCCTGCTGAAGCGTTCTGCTGTTTCACTTGTGGAATTAATGGCGGATGCACAGGAGAGAGTATTTCCTCGGGAATTCTTCCAGAAATCCGGATGTATAAACACTTGAAAAAGATCTGCTGTAATTTTACGTTAGCGTTTGGCATGGACGCAGTACATATATGCAAGAAAACAAGCTGTTGTCGGCTGTTTTAACTATGATCGAGGTGAAAGCTCGATTGCTTCGTGGGTCGGTATTTTTTGCTGGGGAATGTATAGAGTGTGAGATTATTTTCACGAATACTGCAAGCATTAAGGAAGGCAAGTGCAGCGAGACTAGTAATCACGCGTTCAATAATGAATGCATGAAGGAGAACTCCGGAACGGACAGACTAGCTTGGGCTAGCGCGCAGATACACTGTCAATGTACCGTAAACGAATCGCGCGTGAAACTTCCTTCGAGAACTGATCGAATGTCAGATCAATTCACTTTAAACTCGACTTCTTCTTGTACAAGCTTCGTTCCTTCGAGAGGTTAGAAAACAGTTGCGGCGTTGGTGTGATTTATTACTTGATTTGGTTGGTATACTATCTACTATCCGGTTCGTGACAGGCTGGTGGTGAATTATTGATTTGAGTTATTTCTTGTTATTTCTCGAAGGTGAGGAAGGACGATGTTTGATGTCTACGCAGCCAAAGATACTCTTCTGTGACTTGGAGCTTGCTCCTGGCGAATCTAAAAATTGTAAGTGTGGATTTTTGGTTCAACTTTGTTTTGAGCATATATCATTACTTTCTATAGAACTATTAAAAATATAACAGACACTCACTGTTAAAAAATATATTTGGGATATAATGGTAAACATCGGTAATGCGCGCGTCCTTTATCAAAACTAATTAAGCCTCAAAGAAGTGTATTGATCGTAAAAGATATTTCTGTCTTTGTTTTTTTTTGGCAGGATCTTTACTATTAAACAGTATGTCAAAAAAATGCTCGGGAACAACATGGTGAAAATTTTGATGAACGACGCTTTTAATTGAATTTATTTGGCTCTTAGCCGGATAATGAAAGTTTCCTAATTAACAGTATTGTGTTTGCATTCATACCAGTTGTCAGTTGTCTGATTGATATGCCTGATATTATTATTGTGTGTCATTGAAAGTGTAAGCACAGTTTTTGTATACAGTGAACATGAAGATTAGGGAAAAATTTGTTTTAGACTGTTATTTTTTTGTCGTGGATGTCTTGATCTTGATGTCCCAAGTCTAGCCTTACACCTTTCAGTGAGTGAGACCTTCTTAAATCAAGAGAGTTTCAAACCAGGTTCTGTTGATTGTTTACTTTTGGTACCTCAGCTTTTCAGAAAAATCATTCCTCACTGTGCAAAAAATTAGCTTATTTTATTGTAATCAAATCCATCACAGAAATTTTGATTTTAACATTAGATAGAAAGAAATGCATTAAATTCCTTCCGTAGAGTTGAATGCTGTAATGTGAGTGTTCTGGGTTATGAACTGAGGGGTCAATTACTGTGTTTGATTTGGTAAGAGAAGCAAGCTTTGGTTTGAATAATAATTTTAGACCAAAGGTTGTTATCAATATTATTATCTCAGCTACTTGAATTAGAGTTACAAAAATCAAGCAGTTGGAAAGATGGGACTCAATGAATTACAATCATTAATTGATTTTATTATCTATGTACATTTTGGAGGTCATTCTTCTTGGCATTATCAGCTAATCCCTCTCTGTCTCTCTCCCCATTTCCCCTTTAGTCTAATTACCCTTGTAATGAAATAAGTGGGCTTAAGATAGATGAACCTTGATATCCCATTGCTATGTTCTCAGAGAAACAGCTAGAAATAGGAAAACTGCACACAAGATGGCGGATCAACTCAAGAGCTCATGGGTTTTACAGTAACCACATACATGCTGAGGGCTCAGTGTGAATTACTGACCCTTTAACCCTTTAAGCACTAATAGTGGTCAGTGTCAAATTTCTCCTTGTTATATCAGTGCTTTATAAAACAGAGTGGTCAAGACAATTAATGACATGATCACACAAGATGAATCTAATATTTTATTGATACTTCAACAAATAATTTCTTCCCACTACTTCTATTGAAAATGCTTAGGTGGGATAACAAAATTAATGAGAATTTGAATTTTGATGTTAGAGTTTAAGGTCAAATGTGATGATACACTATGACACCTGACAACTAGAAGTTGATCATTTCTCTCTTTCAGTGGTATAACTCACTCCATAACGTTACCCTCCAGAAGTAAAAATAAAAGTTTTCAATCTTATTATGCTAGACAGAAGCATATTTCTGTCAAGTTGAAGCAAAAACCAAACTTCTGTTAATGCCATTCATGATTTATATTCTGGGATGTGAGCATTCTTTAGCTTGTTGCTTAAGCTTGTTAAAAAACTAAAAAGTTTCCAATCATATTTCTATATTTGCTGTGGTTACACACTAGCTTTTTTTTCTTACTGATTAGCTCTATTGGATATAAATAAAAATTTCTTACTCATCTTGTACATTACACTTTAGATTTTTATAGTGACACAATCCCATTTGATGGAGCCCCATCTTACAAAGGACATGCGGTTAAATATTCATACAAGATCACTGTTGGTACAAGCAGGGTTCAAGGACATTCTGTCTTGCTGAGACTACCTTTTAGAATAATGGTGTTACAAGGTTTGTACAAATCGCACTCTGCTATTACTGTACATACATATAGACATGTTTACGTGTACTGAATACTAAATCTCAGAGTATTGATTATCTAGTCACTTTCTGTGAAGAATTCATTCAGTGGAAAATTTCAGCTTAATGGATGATATGAACTACCCTAAAATCAAGATGAGGGGAAAAACAACCCATATGTATATAACTATTATAGATATATTCAGAAAATACAACGTTTAAAAGAGGCCATTGCGGTTGGAGCTAATGACCTGATTTTTGTAGAAGTAAGCTACCAGGGGTGTTGCATCTCGTCCCTGGAGAGGATTCGGAGCCCATTGCAGGGTACTGTACTTGGGACTAAAGAAAATTTCCATAATTAGAGTCACTCAGGTGTTACAAAGGTGTCTGATGGGATAGGTTGTATCATATATGTGCCTTTGATTTGCGTAATATTTCTGATTGACTTAACTTTTATATTGTACCAAGAAATAAAGGATTTTAAGTCATATTGTTTTTATCTTCATTTTTTCAGGCCTGGGGGAACTTGAACATTTTTTAAACAAACAGGAAAATTTGCATAATCCATTTTTAGAAAATTCTTCTCCAAAGACATCCTTGTTAGATTTAGCAGTGGAAATTTTAACGACAATTACTTCTAGGAGAAATCCCCGTAAGTATGCATTGCCTTTTTAAACGTGAACTTTTACTAGTCAAAAATTGCTGTGGGCAGAGTGGGAAATTTTACACTTATAGTTTAATTTTTTACTCTGCTTTCTCCAGGCTCCTCTTGTAAATCCTTTTACTCCTAATAGTGCCCATAGTAAACAATTTGCAAAAAGAAAAAGAAAAAAATCAAATTTCAGATTTGAGTTCTGATGAAAAAGTTTCATTTCAATGGTAACACCACAAGATTTCATCTGCAGATTCATATTAAGTTAGCATAAAGTAATCTCACGTTTGCATTTAAATATTAAGCATCATGCATGTCAGGATCAACAAGTAACCTCTGCCAAAAATAATATTATTCCTGGTGACTGTACATGTAGATGCCATTCAACACAAAAGAGCAGTCAAACCTTTATTACATAGTGTGACTAGCTGAAAATGTTCTCTATCATTCACTAGATACTAAAAATATGTTATCTGAAATGTGGTTAATTTTTGCAGATGTATATAATATTGTTAGTGATAGAGGAACAGTAGGAAAATTTTGTCTCTTCAAGTCTGCATACCGGATTGGTGAAGAAATTGTAGGATCTTTTGACTTTTCTGATTCTCTTATTGTTTGCCAAAAGGTATGTAATATATTATTTTGATTTTTGTGGGTTTGCAGTCATCAGGCTCCTCCCTAAGACAGAAACCTTGAGTCTGTCATTGCCCTTTACTCAGCTTTAGTCATTTTCTTTGGCTTTTTTTCCAAGAGGCAGTTGCCTGTCTTGCATGAGGCCCTCATAGGGTTGGAGTACATGTCCCTGGTCTGAATTTCAAATAAAGTCATTTCACCTTTTGAGGAGTAGGCCATGTTGCTGTCTGTATGTAACCCATCTTTATGTCCTTTGTTGCCATTTCATCCAGTCTTATGCAGGGTTGTCACTAAGATTTCAAGTTGTCGGGTAAATACAATGAGCAGGCTGGGAATAAAAAAGCTAGGGGTTTTTTTTCAGTTCTATTTTTCTTCTATATTTCAATGAAAGCAGCCAGGGGCCACACTCGTACTAGCCAGGGAAAATCCCCAGGCCCCAGCCCTTAATGACAGCCCTGCTTATGTTGCTGTTTCAAGGCTGTGTCGCTTGTTGGAAATTAACCCTAACAGGGCCTCTTGCATGGACACTATTATGGTGTAGTACTGTTCTTAATGGTGTCTGTCGAAAAGAGAAGCTAACTGTGAAGTGTGGATTATATATCTATTGTCTTATCTACTTGTTTCCAAGATTTTTTTCTCCTAAATGGGCAAAGTGAGATCTCACATTTGTGCCTTTTGATACAGATTATATTAAAGGTACATGTTTGTTGGCCAAGCTCATGAATATGAAATCAGCTTAACATGCATTTGTTAGAATTCAGTTAAACCTGCGATAAAATTATATATAGAAAACTTAATTAAGACTATAATTTTATTGTTATACTAGTTTTTTTAAATTGTTTTCCCAAGAAGTGGATGGTAATTGACGTGTCTTCATCTTGGATTTCATTGGCCCACCTTGAGAGCTACTGTCCTGTTCTTTTCACAAAAAGTAATAGTTTTTAGATGTACAAGAGTAGTTTTTTCATGGGCAAATTGCAGGATAAATGCAGAATTATTAACAGCAAAATAAACCGGAAAGTGCAGTGCACCTGTTATATTACTCACATGCCTTTTTTGTAACAATTAAAGTTTTAACTTTGTCTATTTTTTACTAACAAAATGCTTTTTTTAGTTTTCAGTAGTTCTTCAAAGTGAGGAGCATATTCCTGAAGACTCTCGCAATCCTTCTAGACCGGAATCATCTGATGTGACATACTCATCTTTCACTAGTATTCAAGAAAGCTGTTTGCATACCAAGAAAACTCATTTGGTGTTACCAATACCTTTTACTGCATGTCCAGAGTTTGTATCAGATTTAGGTAATACCACTTGGAATGTTAGCCTTTCCACATTCTTTAAATGTGAAAATAAATAACAATATTATTACTCCGTAATTGCACTACATAGTACTATCAAGGCTGTGCTCTAAAAGAAATTGAAGGGAGTCTGGCAGTGCTCTGAACCTGTGAAATTCAGGGTGCCCAGCATATAATTTCCATGAAAAAACTAAATTTTCTAGTGGCCTGGGAGCAAAAATTAGGTACCAGTGGCCGGCAGGCACTGCCACAGCACAGCTTTGGCTATTCTCTTAATTTTTGAAGGTATCAAATGAAGCCAATAAAAAGCCCTGTTGACTATCCAAAAATGCTCTCTGAATAAGAGGAAATATGCATTCACTTAGTGTAGGTCCAGGCATGGGCAGACACATGCACGAGAGCACTTCATAATTCAATATATCCCCACAATAGACAACTAGATTTTCTCTTAAAGTTGTTGTGTTTGCTCAAGTAAAATAAAGTCGATAGTTTCAGACTTTTCTAGAACATGGCTACAAGCATTTCCTGGTTCCAAAAACTTAATGCAAAGAAAGAGGGTTTGATTAGGTAATTACTGGCAAATTTGCCAATCTCTAGCTACTGTTAAAACCTCTATTATTGACACTGATTGTCACAACATTGTGAAACCCTCATGTCATGTCCTTAATCTTTGTGTAACTGTTGTAGTTAATATTTTGTTTTAGGTAATTTTTATTTTTCCATTGTTTTTGGGTATGGTAATGTGTACTAATGAATTTTAAACAAAGGAAAAACAAAAATTAACTGAAATAAAAAATTATCTGCAACATATCTATTATTATTATTTATTTGTTTATTTATTTTTTGCAGTATGTTTAAGGTGGAGACTTCATTTCGAATTTGTACTTGCATCAACACCACTACCAGCTGGAGCTAGTCCTGTGCAACTTACAAGTCGTTATACGGACATTGCGACATGGCAGGGTCCAGCTGATGTTGATGTGGAAACCATGACTTGGGATCTACCGATCAAAATTCTGCCGACAAATCCACTGCATGCCTCATCTATCTCAACAAGCAGGACAAGAAACACTGTAGTTTTTTGAGAGATACATGTATTTATTTGCTTAACATTATGAAGGAGAAGACTGTGGTTTATAGTGGTGTAAGAAGATGGGAGTAAGGAACACCAAATGGAGATAAATTTTGGATCTTATAATGTTTGAACAATAAAACAGGGACTTTTGGACACTACATTAATGTACAGTGTATTTAGCCAAAATTTTCTAACCTTGGTTATAATTAACAAGAGCAAGATGGCCCTCCTCAGTATCATAAACATAAGATCAAGTAAATATTGAACCCAATAAAGTTTGTCAATAATACATATCCCAAGAGTATATGTATGGCTTTTTGCTTAAGATACTGGATCTCAAGCCTTACAAAAATGAAAACAATAACTTCTTTATTACCTTGTTACACTTTTTGTTGTAACACTTTAATTAATTTCTAGATAGCTAGTAAGTTTTAGTTGTAATTGTCCGTGGCAATTCAAGACTTGAACACCCCATACTTTCAAGTCTAATATTTTTGTTTTGACCACATGCTTTTACATGCAGCTTTCTATAATATATTTTTGTTTACCATTTATAAAGGTACATGTGAGTGTATCGATTTGTTTTTAGACCAGGAGGGTTTTTTTTGTTTAAAGCAAAATTAATGATGATGACAATATTAAATATTATATTTATTACTGTACAGTCGACCTTGGATGTTCCTGTTCCCTTCTTTCGTGACATTATAATAAATTATTTTTATGCTGGACTTGTACTGTAATATGAAAGAGACACGTTTGGAGGAGTACATTTTTATACAGGATTTAAGACTATATAGCCTAAAGGAAGGTTACTTTTTTCACTTTTTAACATAAACAGCTATTCCTATAATATTTTTGGGTTGCCACCTTTTTTACATGTGTAACTCTGGAATCACTGCTCATTTAATTTAATGTCGTTTACATTAATTCTGAAGTTGATGATGATAAATTACTGCACCATTAATTTAATATATTAATTTATTATTCCACAGACAGTTAATTTAAAATGAGATTGCAATAGTTTGTGCCCTCATGATGTGGGAATTAATCTGAAGACTGTCCTGAGTGTTTGCTGGTAGGCAGTAGAGTGTGTTTTAACATAATAGTCAGCTGTCTTTAATCTATGAAACCTGCTGGTATCACCTGGTAGGCACATATACTCTAGGCCAGGGGTGCTTTTGATTGGGAAATCTAGAAGTAAATTTTGGAATCTCGGTTAATGATGCATTGTGTGATCGCGCAAGATGCATAAGTCTTGTTTATGACCTTTCAAATGAAACCTGTTTGGCAGTACCAGTACTTTTAAATGTTTCTTTTATGTTCTTCAGCATTTTAATGATAACATTTGGAATTTTTGCCTAATTTTGATTCTGCCCACTTCTACAAGTGAAAGGTTAGATCAGGAGAGAGTTCACTGTTTATTCAAGTTCTACCAGAAAAATTTTTCAAAATTCCATATAGTCATTCCCCCTTATTGGTGTATCTCAATGTTCTCTGATTTTCTAACTGCATTCTTCCAGTAATATATTAGTCAGAAGCTATCTTTAAGTCCAGTGTACTGTTATACAAGTCAAACCTGTATTACAGTTTTTTTTGGCAATGGCCATCTGATCTGCTTAAAAAAATGGGCTATTTCATGGGGATATAGCTATTTTAGGTCAATTTTGTGCTGAAGTCATGAATATTACGTTTCTGGAAAACTGCCCACCTACCCCTCCCCTAAGCCAACATTAACACTTACTTATCACTTAGGGTAGAATGTTGGCTTAGGGGAGGGGTATAAGGGCAGTTTACCAGAAACGTTTAATGATCCAATATTACTTAGTGTGTTTACCAATGCACAAAATGCTCTTGATGGTGATATTTGAAGTAGAAATTAGAGGATTTCAATAGAGGGACCGACAATTAGTTAAATTATACAGCTCTAGTTAATACTGATTAAGACCAATTTTCATTTAATTTTCATCTTAGAAATATAAAACGTCCTTATCATGTTAATGGTTACACTGTACAAAATCAAGCTGCATTTGCCTGTAATATATATGATAAAGAAATTTTATTTGTGCAACTGAGCTGTGCAATGACATTTAAACATGAATATTAGCTCTCACTTACGAAGGGTTATATTCTTGAAGAATAAATATCTCTATTTTACAACAGTTCACTGTAGTGTTTTAAATTCAAATGATTCAAAATGCCTTTCTCTTTCCATGAAAGGCATTTCTTCCAGCTTCTTCACGGCCTTTTTGTGTGGCTCAATGATAATAACTTGCCCGAAGTCTTTTTCGATATCTCACTCTCTCTCTCTTTCTCGATCTCTACAACATTACCAGTTTTTGCTGCTTCTTCAATTAATTTGATATTAATTTTTATTACATCCACTTTGAAATCACTGGCTATCCGTGCAATCTGATTGGCTCTCAGCAGTGTGATTTATTCCTAAATCGCACCATTTTTTGCTCTAAATTGCATCTGTTCCAAATCACGTCATTCATGTTCTAAATCGCATCATTTCAGTTTTAAATCGCACCATTTTTGTCCTATATCGCATCATTTCTGTTTCGAATACAAAATGAGATGTAAAAGCCTTGTTTGTTTCGGCTTTTTAACAAACCGGCTACTCGACCAATAAAATATTAGTACTGACTAAATTCTGCGATTTCAAAATGGATGTAATAAAGTGGTAACTGAACTTCGTGTCGTGCAATTTTGGTCTGAAATCATACTTGTGATTTCAAATCGAACTCGCGCTGCACGCTCGTTAGATTTTAAAATCATGCGTATGATTTCAGAGCAAATTGCACTCCACTCAGTTCAATTACCATTATTAATCCGTAAGAATTTATTGTCTTTTTTAAGGTTCTTACACTGACAGCATTTTTAGCAAGTTAGTCATATTATCAGGTGTAAATCCTGTGACCAGAGGCTCAGCAGTCCGGTGAAGAAATTTTCCAGTTTGCTGATCGTCTTATATATGAGCAATTTCCTCAAAGAGTTTCCTTGCTTCCCTTACAATTCCCGTAGCTCCTTCTTGGCTAACGTTTTCAATGCCTGGCACAGAAAGTCTAGGTGACAGATGAGATGCTAAACCCTTTTCTGTAGATAATACATCAACTTGAACGTAAATGTCGCTAAACACAGTGGCCCACCCACTGAAATTAAAATCCACCGGTAGCATTGGCCTCCTTACAAGGGTGGCCAAAAGTGATAGTTGGCCTCTCTTTCGTTTTCTTGCCAACTACTTCTTCCTGTTTTAACTCATGATCAAAATTAAAACACAGTGCACTATGCAGCAGCCTTGTGTTTTTTTTCTGTCGAGCCAACATCAGCAGGTTTGTGAAATTTCGAAGGCTTCCCTCAAAACAATACTTGTTAAAGTAGCTTTTCTCTTGAAGATAACCACTGAGGAATAACAGTTAATTGGCTCCTGGTTACTCTGTTACTTGCTCCTGGCGGAACAGGCCTTATTGTAACCTATCTTCTATGTATTCCCTGGGTTTAATGTAAAAATAAATTGGTGATGATACTGATGTCCATACTATTTCTTCGCTGAGAAAAAAAAAATCGCCAGGCCATTCCGAGAGTATTCTGTTCGCTTGCGATCCCCTGAACAACATCTTCATTCAGGGCGGGACCTGGGTGCAAACAACCCGAAGTACAGTATGAAAGAAGAGGAAAACGCTCCCACGGCCATGTGTAGAAAAAGTCTAGCCAAGCTGGACTCTGTGACTACTCACTCAGTAAACGAGCACGTTACACCAGTAAATTTTTTTAAAAAATTTCTCTTTCCTGTTACGTAACAATAAATGTTCAAGTGAAAAGAGAAAAACTTGTAACCTGTAGGCACACACACGCTACAAACTCTCCTATTTCTATAAGCCAAAAGAACGATTCAAGCTGAGGTAAACTTAGCGCGACACCGGTAACGGGAGGTTTCAATAAATTTGTTGTTGTTATTGTTGTTAAGGCTCAGTGCGTCAAGTGAGAAACGGAGGGGTTTCCTGTAAAAAAAACGAAAAAACAGCTCAGCTCACCATCAGGCTGGCGGCTTGATGAAGTACATTTATCATGAGTTTGTTGGCAAGGGCAAAAATTTCACTTCAGTAACTTTTTATACAAAAAAAGTTACTAGAAATATGATCTGAAATATAGCTTCTAAATAAGCCCTTTTTTTCTAATTTCGGATTCTAATTGTTTTAGTATAATTACTGCAGTAAAGTCGCGAATCGAGCTCAATTAACGGTTACATTATACACCCTTAGTTCCGTTAATAGTCCTCTTACTAATCCGTTCACCACTGTCCTATATGCAAATCAATTCCCTCTTTTCTTATCGCTTCTAATGTATCCTACATTAAGTCCCTTGAGACCCGACACTACAATTACACTGATGATTATTCGAGAAAATAAAATTATTCATCAATTTCCGACTCCGAAACATCAAAAGATCTGGCTGCCATTTTGAAAACTGCTAGCCTTCAATGTTATAATCACCGCGCGGTGATTATAGCGGGACAAAGCGAAGCTCCTGATCATAGCCTCCTATTTTCGATAATCATCAATGTAATTATACTAATTGCCTATAACATGCTATAATCACTTCACGGTTTTAACCCGGATTTTACAAAATGCATTGTTTTCGGTTTACTCTTGGGATTTTTCTCTTTGGACGGCTGTAAATGTAAGTCTCCGCGGAAATTATTAAAAACAATGCCTATGCATAAACTTGAGGGGGGCAAACAACGTGTATTATGGGCAATTCGAAAGTGGCGAATGGAGTATGCTTGCTCTTTTGCGTAACCGAAAAAAAATTGACTGACGTGTACTTATCCACGTCTCCGAGTCCACGTCACCGATTTTCATTGGGATATCAAGGAGAGTCAGAGTAAACAACAACAGTTCAGCTCACGCAAGGGACACGCAAACATGGAGAACCCACTACAAATCTTACAGGACATCAGCTTCTCGACCTGGGTGGCTGTTGTACTTGGAATATTGGCGTTTCTGTACTGGCAAGGCGTGCGTTCTTACTACTCGATTCTAGGTAGTTCTCCTCTACCGGGTCCCAGACCATGGCCTTGGGTGGGTAACCTTCCTGATTTTTTAAGATATGGCGGTATGCACAAGATGCTGCTAAATTATTTCTACAAGTACGGCCGCGTCCACACGATATGCATCGGTAGGCAACCCGCCATTGTGGTCACCGATCCCGAGATGATAAAGCAAATCACGGTAAAAGAGTTCTGGAAATTCCCAAATCGTCCTCCTTTCGTTCGACCGTCACCGCCCCTCGATTCTGCCCTGTTCATCGCCCGCGACGATAAGTGGAGACGCGTCAGGAACACGCTCACTCCAACGTTTACCGCATCCAAATTAAAGCAGATTGTGCCGATCATCGAAGAAGCTTCCAATACTCTAGTAACGAAAATGCAAAAGTTCTCTGAAACAGGTAAGGAATAATAAAACTATCAGCGTGGCTGCGCAACGTTGGCAAGCATGACAAAATAAACACGCCGGCTGTAAGCTCTGGCTCTACACAACGTTAATATATATATTGATCGAAGGTTGTTCCATCATCCACCATACAGTCGAGCCCCGTAATGCGGACATTAAGGGGACGGGGACCACAGGCACTAGCTGTCCTCGTTAAGTGGGTGTCGTGTCCGTATGCAGGGGGTCACGTAAATTGAGACTAAAGGTCACCAAAATACACTTACTCTAACAAAATGTGGTATGATGATCCTTGATCCTTGCAGAATTAGTCACGCATGAAGCTAGCCGAATCCCAAATATCATGATTCTCTGTTGTGGGACAGAACAAATGATCAATGCATTGTAAAGCTTCGTCCTCCGTCCTCACAAGTTTGGTGATCGTCTGAAAAGGATTCCTAACTCTATAAGTGTCCTGAACTTTAGAAAGCCTCCGTGCTACGCATCGGTATTAGTATGCGTTGGGACGTATCGTTGGCACGAAAAAGCACGTCGATGCCAGGCTATTTCCTTACCCCATCCTATGGGGAAACACTCAAGGGAATGTGTGGCACGGGGGCTTAAACCCTAGCCCTGTTTAAGACAAAAATCGTCCTTTTACCTCAGACCTCATGACCCTGGTTCATTTGGCTTCACCGCACAGAAGTAAGTAATTATTTAAACTACCATCATGGAATAAGAATTGTTTTAGGGACAAAAACTTTGTTCGCACCACCGTATGTAGACCGTTCATCCGGGGGGGGGGGGGGGGGTAATCCCTTTTTTGGCCTATACGGGGATGTGTCGCTGGATGGGGTCACCTCGTTCCCAGGTTCTCTTTCGCTCAGTAGGGACAGGGTATGGTTTTTGACATCTCTTTCCCGAGAAACGGCGTATATAATTTCGAGTGAGTCTGTCCTAAACAGGATAAATAATTTCGTGTGAGTCTGTTAAACTTAAAGGGTATATCAATCGTGTAGGCTACACGATTGATTTTATTTTCTTGATTGAATTTTGTATACACAAAAGAAATGTCTGATAACGTGATAATTTACTCGGTTGCAATTTTTAATAAAACAGGGTATTTCCAAATAGACAGGGTAATGAACTTGAGGGTGTTGTTCTAAGCAGGGTATGTATCATATAGACTTTTGTTCTTGGGCCATCGTAGTTTGATCAAAAATAAAACACAAACAGCGGTAATAAACATCGTGAGTTTTCGCATTTTTATAAAGTTGACGTTTCGTATGCTATTCAACATACATTTTCAAAAGTGATCTTAAGTGACCGTTAATGAAAACGACTATATATTCAAGGGTATGTATTTTAGGACTGTTTTTGTCCTAAACAGGGTCAGGGTTTCAAACCCTCAGCGCTCACCTATACCTGAATTTTGGTCGAGCCCCCAGCCCCCCTCCCCGGGGGGGGGGGGGGGGGGGGCGTCTATTCCCAACCTTCACACTCATTTAAAGGCTTCGGGTCCAAAAATGCACCCAGAGCTCATTTTCCTCAAGTTAGAGATAAGCCTCTTCAATTAAGTTAGTAGTTTCAAACGATCAGTGCTTCGAATTACGTAGGATTCGAGTTAGCGGGAGTTATAGGTACTACCAATATTATGCTGCTTATTTAGGTGAAAGCGTGGAAGTTGTTCAGTTGTTCAGCTTGTTTGCGTTGGACGTCATCATGAAAGCAGCCTTCGGAGTAGAGAGCAACATTCAAGTAAAGCCAGATCCAGTTTTCGTGGAGAAAGCCAGGTCCGTCTTCCAAACACCGCTCTGGGTTCGATTCTTTTCCATGTTTCCATTTTGGGAGTACTTCAGCCGATTCGTCAGCCCTCTGCAGAACGTTGATTATTTTTCAGCAGTACAGAAAGAGGTCCTTGACAGAAGACGACAGCAGGGTTTCAGTGGAAATAGGGACCTGGTGCAGCTTATGCTGGAGGCACACGAGGAGAACATCGATGGAGTTAGTAGACTCAGTGATGACGAGGTTACGGCCCAGTCAGTGGCGTTTCTTGTGGCTGGCTACGAAACTACAGGTAATATGATACACTGAATAGTAAAGAATCCCTGAGTACCGCAAAAGGAAGTCACGTGCCTCTATAACACAGCACAAATTTAGCCAAACTATACCGAAGTTAATGGGATTATTATTGTTCACGTTCGCTAATGAGAAGATCATTTTTAATATTGTTTCATGGAAGCTCCGCGCGCGAAACGCGCGCGAAAGGAGCACCCTGGGTAAACTTGCTTTTTCTAAGTCACGTGACCTTGAGGCGTGTGTCCACCCACTAATCCAATGTTAAATGTCGCATCTACAAAACCAAGCGGCCATTCAGTCGAAATGAAAATATATGGGATGCCATCGTTCTTTGATGGTTTGATGTACGCCATCTGTATCAAAGTCATTGACAGCTGTCAAATGGGGCATCTGCTGATCGACCTTCTCATGTGATCGTATCGCGGGTTTAGGGGTGTTTATGAATATTTCATTGGATCGTGGGTCCAAGTTTTAATTTTCATGTAAAATGTATTTGTTTCGATTTCAATGGTTAAAATTACTTCAAGACGAGGGTCTCTGATTATTACTAATGGAATCCCAAATACCAGCTCCTGTCTCCCGTCTAATCTATGAGCAGCGAGGGATCGCGGAACTGATGAAAACAGTCATGGCATCCTTATAGCTGCATGCGGCAAGGTTCAGCAACATCGAGTGCATCCTAAGTTGTTATTCTACTAGATAGTAAAAAGGAGATTTTGATTTTTGAGCTGGATCTGTTAGCAGGAAAAAATGCCCCACTCGCAGTTCGTCACAAACCCGGTGAAAACATTATTATTCACCGAGCCTAAAATTTATATTTAGTTATATCATCCTTATTTATGCATCTTAGCTAATAGTAACGTTCTTTCTTAAAGGTAACACCTTAACCAGCATTGCATATTATCTGGCCACGCACCCGGATATTCAAGATCGCCTCATTCGGGAAATCGATGAAGTACTGGCATCAAGTGGTGACAAGCCCCTTTATGACATCGTCCAAGGAGCTGTGTACGTGGATCAAGTCATATCTGAGGCCCTTCGCCTCAGTGGCCCTGCATTCCTACTTTTACGGGAGTGCGCAGAAGAGACCGTCATCAAGGGAGTGAGATTTCCCAAGGGTGTTGGTGTCAATATCCCCACGTACGTTCTTCACCATGACCCGGAAGTTTGGGACAAGCCCCAGGAGTTTAACCCCGACAATTTTTCCCCCGAGTCAAAGCAGAAGCGAGACCCATACTCCTATCTTCCGTTTGGAACAGGTCCCCGTCAGTGTATAGGAATGCGTCTTGCCCTGCTGGAGATTAAGCAAGGGTTATTCAAGATCATGCAGCGGTTCAAGTTCGAACGAGCCCCGGAAACAGTGCCTGTCTTAGAGCACAGAGCTGTGTTAATTATGGCTCCCAAGGGGAAAATATATGTAAAGATCAAGGCTCGCTAAAATATGTAACAATCGTTTGAAGATCGGATCAAAGCCCACCAAAACATAAACTATGTAACAATTGTGTGGCATGAAGCTTTGTTGTGGAATTGATGTCAGGGCTTCATTCAGTTTCGTTATTTTAGTAAATTTTTTTCCCAAAAAATGAAATGACTCGAATATCAAATTCAATAGGGACCTTTTCGCCTCGTTTTGAGCAAGAATTTAAGCAAGAATTCAAATGATTCTGAAAATACCTGTGAACATTATTGACCTTTTTTAGGGTTTGTTTTCTTTATTTTTTTGCAGGCATAGTATATATGTTTTAGTAGCATACCTTCTCACAGCTCAGGGCCAGTGTTCCGTTTCCTGAGAGGTTGATTTCTTTAGAGTATCATATTTTCTTTCTTAAAGGGATCTCGGATTCATCAAAACATCGACGATCTTTTGAATCACCAGTAACATTTTCAAGTACAGCTGAGAAAACCTGTTTAGCTTACTTTTTCATTTGGGCCCCATAATAAAGTAAAATGGGAGCTTAATTAGACGACTTATAATTACATTGATCATAACCTATTGTAAAGAGATTTTGGGGTCAAATAAAGAAAGATTGATAAATGAATATTTGTTAATGATTCATCCTTGCTTCGTCCTCGCTCTTGTTTCTTTTCTCCTTTCTGCACTGCCATTGCAAGAGTTAAAGTCTGAAATAGTTTTCGGCTTACATAACGAGGTTTGATTTGGGGTGTTTGCTTAACTGAGAACTGAGGGAGTACTTATACCTCATACGGATACTATCGAGGACTTGCATTGAGATCCTAAACTTTTAAAAAAGGAACCTAATATTAACTGACCCTATTAAGTAACCCTGTTTTAGACAATAACCTCTTCTTGAAATTAGCACAACTCGCATAGCATGAACTGCCAGGAACTTGCCCTTATAGGTCCTTATAAGTAGACCAAATGTACGTGAAAGTGCCTCCCGGGGATTTTCATTTTCTTATTGGTTTTTCATGACTGTTTAGGCGTACGGGCAATTTTTTTGCAGTTGGGGGGGTGGGGGGAGGGCGGTAAACCATTTGCCCAAAAAATTCTAGCAATTTGCGCAAATTTTTACAAAACAGTCGAACAAAAGCGAGGGCCATACGATGCAACAACATAGGTCGTACTGGCATATGAAGTGGCTCAATAAAGTTTTTCAGGGTCAGTAACTGCCAAGTTTTGAGCATAAACTACGTCGCCATAAACAAACATTTGGAAAAATTGCCACCCCAGCTGTATTAGATAAAGATGAAAATTTGTTATGATCAGGATTGCAATGACATTGGAGTTGTCATAGCAACGAAATGACGCCATTGCCTATTATACTTTCGCACTGGGAACTGTTCTTCCAAAACCGTTCACGGGAACTTTTTCCTGCAATAGTCGCCTCGATGTTTGTGAAGTTAAAACGGAATCTGTAATAGCGTTATCGAGATATCTCGGGATTAAGTTTTCATCGTTAGAAGTACGGTAAAAAAGGAAAATCTTGATGTTTGGCCTTTATCTGTAGAAAACGAAGCGCTTTTGACATGCAATTTCACCTCACAGTAGTTTCAATCTTTTTAAAAACGTGTACATGTGTGAAAGATCATGGAGATAGCTCTGGCCAATTGCTAAAAAGAAGGATTTGATTAGTATGTATCATGGCGCTCTTGTTAGCGGTTTTGTAAACATTTCGGTCTACTTTAACAAATTAGTAAATAATTTTTTAAAAAATAAGATTCTTCTCGTAATTCAAACTGAGAATTAGTCAGCCACTTCTTCACTGTCAGACCCATTGCTGATGGTATCTGCCATACACTGTTCTACGAGGGGAGATGATTCTAGAAAGTTAGGCGGAAGTTTATTCTAATCAATTCACTACTGGAAGTTGCCCATTGTAGTACAGTGCCCAACAATAAAAAAAATCAACATATGATACCCTTCCCTTATAACCAGGAATTCATCGCCAGGTAGGCGGCCATTGTCTCGTGTGAATGTAAGTGGATTACTACGCCAACTTCAGGTTAAAATAGAAAATATTTATCTCTTCAAAATAATAATTAAAAAAGCATGAAAACTTCTTTAAAAAGTGGCTTTGCCCAAATTTTCTATTGCTGTCCAAAAAATCTGAGTTGCCCAAAATTTGTTTAAATGAAAATCGATTTTTGTATATCAAAAGCAAAGAACGCTCAATTGATTGTACAAGCTCATTAATGTTTGTCTTATGCATCCTAAGGTTGTCCAGGAATGCTATTGAATTGCAAACAGTGTCATAAAAATGTTAATGAATCAGTGTTTGCACTTTAATGTATGTCAAGATGGTGTTAATGACTTTGATGTTGGCGTTAATGAAAGTATATTTTTCTATTTTGTATGCCCAATGACGCATATGAATGCTCAAAAGTGTTATTGAATGTTCATTGAGATGCAAAAATCGTAATTAAACCCGATTTATACGGAAATGTTCGTATTTTCGCGCTAATGAATGTATCTTCGCACTATTGGTCGCCTTTTCACGCAAATGATTTCGTATCTTATCGCAATGAACAGCAAAAGGTGTAAAATAACCGGTGTATTCAGAAAGCACTCAATGCTCAAGAAAAGGAAGATCTCTCGCGAGAGGAGTCCATCTCTTTGATGCTCAGTGGAAAATTAAGCAGGTTACAAAGAAGGTGCGGTTGCATGTCTCGCTTAATAACACCAATTTTATTAGCATTGCCACTGTCTTAGAACCTGCTTAGAAAGTAAGAACATAAGAACCCCCTGCCCCTCCCCCCTCAAAAAAACAGCTCGTCCCCAGGGCTTTCTGGGAATGAGGTTGAAACATTGTTCATGATCAAGGTGTGCGTCTGTCTGTCCGAGAATAATAAATAAAGACACAAATATACAATAATGTTCTGTTGTCTATACTCTTTGAGACTGAAGAAATGTCATGAAAATATTCACAGGGGCTGGTTTCAAAGACACCCCGTTGACGCATTAATGGGGGTTGGAGTCTGGCAGCCTCAGGTTGAAGATGAGTCCTGTTTAATGTCTAAATGGACAGGATCTAAGGAGTGAGGGCTAGAATCTCATGTTTCCGCTTCATTTCCAGGTGTCCTTACTTCTTTTTTCAGATTGCGGATTTTATTCCACCAGATATCAAGATCTTTTTCAAAGTTCTCGCACAGCAACTTCAACAGGTTGACCATCTCATCAGGTTTAAAATCCTGTGACCAGAGTCTGTAGTCTGGTAAATCAGTGCCAAGTGTGTTCATTCTTTTACGGGCAATTTCCCGATACAGTTCTCTTGATTTCTTTACAATCTCCTCGGCTTCTTCTTCGGTGACACACTCAGTTTCCGACACGACAATGCTTGGTTCTTTTTTGTATTCTGAATAATATGAAAGAATTAACTCCTCCTCTGGAGCTATTTTATTGAGAAGAGCATTAATGTAGATACCACTAAACACAGTTTCCTCAAATGTAAAATCAAAGTTTAGATCCATTCCCCTGAAACCCTCGGGAATCTTCTTTCTTTCGCCTATTGATGCTCGTAGAACTTTTTCTATGTTACGTTGAAAAATATTTTCCAATGAATTACGCAAGAATTCAGTCACCTCTTGTTTTTGTTTAGTCAGCATCACCATATCCTTGAGATTTTGGATACATTGCTCAAATGAATACTTTGTATCATTTTCAAAGGATGATACAAATCTGAGAATTACGGTCACCCTGTTAATAGCTTCTGGCAGTGACTCTGCTTCTTTTTCATCTGGACTTAGGAGAACATTATAGCTTTCATACCAAAAGCTTGATAACCCTTTATTACGCTTAAGAATGAAGAGAAGGCAAGTAACTATGTTCACAAGACGCTGACTGAGGTTGCTCCCAGTCCATTGCTCGTCCTCTGGGGTTTCACTCCATTCGATCAAAAGTAGAGTCTTGAGGGAGTATGATGAAATCCATCTGGTACTGTCCGGTTCAGAATCATCTTCCATTGGGTCATGATACCTTTGAAACGTTTGCCATTCACTATAAACTGATTCAGCTGTGATCATTTCCCAAGCATTTTCACCAATTGCATTTTTGCATTTAAAGGACACATGGAAATCTGAGAATGATTTATGAAGCAGACGTGTCACGTCACGCAACACCTTGAGCACCCTGAGACAAATACTTGGTCCACCATCAGGACCAAAATGGTCACGGAACAGTGACTGTTCAAGACATGACTGAGAAATACGTAAAAGGCAATCAGATTGACTTTCTAATGACAGTGACCGGTCTTCATTTGTGTGTTTCTGTGATTGTTTTGATTCTTTAGATTCGTTGAACAAGTTTGATGATGGAGCCTTGTGATCCGTGTCTCCACTTCCAGTCATGTCACTCAACACTCCGTTCCCGCAGAGAGGAACAATTGGTTCATCGTTAGGACTACAATGGTCTCGGAACATTAACTGTTCAAGAAGTGATTTAGAATGTAAAAGGCTATCAAAATCATCAAAATGACTCTGCTTATCTTCAAATTCTTTGAACAAGTTTGATGGTGGAACGTCATATTCCGTGTATCCACTTACTGCGAAGTAGTAAGGTAAAGTATGTAACAATGATTTCACGACTTTACCAGCTCCAGATTCAAAATCGA
>NC_133205.1:21085246-21105246 GCF_958299795.1 Porites lutea | reverse complement strand
TCACTAATTTCTCTTAAGGGCAAATGTTGGGCAATAGCCTGGGATTCGGGGAGGCGTATAAGGTATATAGCCAGTTGTCCAGAATCGTGCCGTTATCTTTATAAACGTGTCACGTTTGCAAGCCAGTGCCAGGCTTTCTTGATTCTTTTTCAGTTTTGAGTTTCTTCCGCAAGATTTCAAGGTCTTTTTCAAAGTTCTCACACAAAAACTTCAACATGTTTGTTACTTCATCAGGTGTAAAATCCTGTGACCAGAGACTGTAGTCTGGTAAATTGTCAAGATGGCTCATTCTTTTATGCGCAATTTCCTCAAAGATTTCTCTTGCATTCTTCACAATCTCCTCAGCTTCTTCCTGTGTAAAACTATCAGTGCCCCACGTAAATATCTTTTCTTTCTTGCATTCATAGTAACAAGTAAGAATTAAATCTTCTTCTGGTGCTATTTTATCAAGTAGAGCTTGAAGGTAGATGTCACTTAATACATCAGGGTCGTTAACAAAATCCACCCATTCAATCATATCAAGGGTTTCTTTCTTTTTCTTACGAACAGATTCTTCCAGAACCTCTCTAACTTTATCCCAAAAAATCTTTCGCAGTGCAGTGTGCAAGAAATCTGCCAATTTACTTTTCTGACGAGCCATCGTTAGAATATTAGTGAAAGTCTGAACACAGTTCTCAAAACAGTAGGTGCTAGCATTTCCCAAAGATGATATACAGTTGCGAATAATACCCTGTTTATGGCTCCTGGAAGGAAGGCTTCCGCCTCTCTAGGAAGAACATTATAGTCTTCATACCAGAAGCTTCTTATCCCTTTATTTTTTTTAAAGCACTGAGAAGATTATGGAGTATGTTCACAAGACGTTGAGTGAGGTTGCTCCCAGTCCACTGCTCGTCCACTGGGTGTTTACTCCACTCAAACAAAACAAGAGTTTTAAGGGTGTAGGACGAAATCCATTTGGTACTACTGTATTCATTTAGATCTATGTTTGAGTCAGAGACCGGCATTTCATCGTCATCAAAAAATTTACTTACATACTTGTCAATACATTCTCTCTCTCTTTTATCGAAGTTGTATTTGAATGGGTTCAGGTTACGGAAATACGTATCCTCGTCATATGGAAGAGTCATGTAACGCAATACCTTCAGCACCCTGAGACAAACACTTTGTCCACCATCAGGACCAAAATGGTCACGGAAAAGTGACTGTTCAAGACATGACTGAGAACAACGTAAGCAGCAGTCATTCGGCTGGCATGTTATTACCAATGGCGGAAATTTACCACGTTTTTCTATCATGATAAAATCCTCGGGAACTCCAGGTTTATGTTCTTTGAAAAACTTCGACGGTGAAAGTCTATACATTCTATATCCACTTAGGGCAAAGTAATATGGCATAGTATGTAATAATGATTTCACGACTTTACCAGCTCCAGATTCAAAATCTACTGTCATTGTCGAAGAATGAGAATTAATTTTCACTGTCAAAGACAGATCAATTTTGATTTTCAAACCTTTGTAAATCTCCCCTCCATTCCACTCGAGTTCCAAAGTGTAAGCAGGCCCATGCCTGTTCAACATGTCGGATAATATTTTCAAACCAAACGCCTTAAACCCTGTGACTAAGAAACAAGAAAATGCTTCAACAAAAGGCGACTTCACTTCTCTTTTCCATTTAAAATCATGGAAACCGTCAGGACTGAATTTTCGAAATTTTTTAAAAGCAGCTTCGCTCGGTATGACTATCACCATACAATGTGCTAATTCCTCATAAAGAATGTCTTAAGGTCAAGAGAAGTTATGCAACTGAACAAAATAGTCGAACTCGTCGGGTTTTCCGACTTTTGTTCCTTCATAAAAGCTCCCACTATTTACAAGGGTTGTTTTGTAGAAAGGAAGCTTTTTTTCTACTCCCAAAAGAAGAACTTTAACGAACTTTTCAACACTGGTCTGAATGTCAGTGACTTCTTGACAACAAGGTAGCTTGCCTTTTCGTTCATCCAGGTCTCGTATAAAGAGATCTAAACGCGACAGGGACTCGGTAGCAGGTGCGGTGCTTTCATTAGGAAGCTCCGATTCGATTGCCCCATTCTCTATCGACCGACTTACTTGAAGCCTTTGAAAATCATCTTGCAAAGCAGTCACACTCATCTGATATACGTTACGCCTCGGATTCAGTGCGGGTCGACTCCTGGTAAAGAAGCTTCTAGTATTCTGTTATGCAATAAGTGATATTTTCAGTGAAGAAAGAAAGGAAGGAAGGTCTTTCTCTTCTTCCTAACTAAAGAAGAGTCACTGGTGTGCACTGATGTCAGGTGCATGGCTTCTTAACGACAAGGCATTGCCTTTACGTTTATCCAGATCTCGTTTGAAGTGCGGACTATCAGAAGTGAATAAGTCGAATAAGGCCGACTCGACAGCTGTATAATCAGTTATCAGAAGCGTTCCGGAGTGTTTGACGCATACTCCCTTTTCGATCGGTTCTGCGACTTGCATCCAGTTTTCTTAATTCATGTTCTTCTTTACTACGCAACTCACCACCACCATCCAAAAAAAGGCGAAAAAAAATCAAACCATGCCTTTTGCCGACTTACACCTTGCTCAGTCGCAAGGAAAACTTAACAACTTATGATTACGCTGAATCATTCTTCACGATATGGCAGCTTTTCTTTTTATTCAATCAAGCCTGTCATCATATTATGTAAAATTCTAATTGGACCGTCGTAGATCACGAGTTTTGAGCCGGTTGATAGCGTGACGTGTCGTTGCCACTAGAGTTTGCAGTTGATTAATACATAAAGACGTACTTATGAAATACAATGATTACTAAGTCCGACAATTTTGCTATATAAAAAAACAATTATGCATTAATTCGGCTAAAACTTTTCCGAAAGCACTTTGTCATCAGTCCAATTGCTGATTTCAAAAACGTTAATAGTCGCTAAGCATTTCACTGATTTTTGGCTTGAGGCGACAAATACTTCTGAAATTTACATTTCATTTAGTTAAGGCCTCTGAAGCAAATCTAGCAGATCAATTTCGTAAATAGACCATTTTCGATGTATTAAAATTCATACTTGGCTCCGAGGATCGGAGGAATAAAACAAAAGAAATGAATTATTCATTATTGAGCCTCAAGATGATTTCTTTTGTTTTAAGGTGACGTTACACGGGACGATTCGCAGCGACGATTTTTAGCGCAATACAGCGTTGCAATGTTGGAACAATGTTGTAACCATTCGAAACAATGTCGCAACAATGTTGCAACGCTGTGTTGCTCTAAAAATCGTCGTTGCGAATCGTCCCGTGTAACATCACCTTTATTCCCCCAAACCTCGCAGCCAAGTATGAATTTTAATATACATGTATCGGAATTGGCCTGATAGACTCCCTCTATGCATAATTAAATGTAAGTATTTTGATTTATTCTCCATAACCATTGGTAGTATAAGTGTAATAAAAGAGTTTGTAAAGAAACATAAATTGCAGAACAATAAATGAACTAAAACTGGTAAACTGGTAAAAGTCATCAATGTATTTTTCTTACATAGTATTCGGCGGGCGAGGGGAAAAGAGACCTCACCATGGGCATTCTTGTCCCCAGAGCCTCGTCCGATACAAATAGACCAATTCCGCTAACTCAATGTTGTACCCAATTCAAACCCTTTGGGAATAAAACGTTTTGTTTCAGGAATTTCCATATCATTTAAAAGCGAATGCCACATTATAATGCAAATGCAATACACAAAGAATCTTAACCCCGGGAGATTTGAATTGGGTACAACATTGAGTTAACCGAATAGGTCTATTACTTGGTTCTGGGGACGAGAATGTGCCATGGAACCATGGTTCGAGACGGAATTTGTTGAGCATGCGCCGCGATTGCTTGGAGACCGCACCTTGGACCGCACCATTACGTGGTTATTTCAGCACATGATCAAGTGACACACTTCCTGCCATCGCAGTTTATCGTCGTCACGCTACGGAGTTTCATCACCATTTAAACAGTAAAATTAGTGTATAAGACCACTGGCCTATCAGTGTAATTACGCTAAATTGTTGTTGTAAGTTTTACTTCTCACGCAAACTCTTATGTGATTACGCTTAGGACTGCAGGCTCCGCGAGGGGGTAATGTGGAACAAATCCTGTGCCCCGATTGGTTATAACTGTGCAGACAAGATGGGCTTACCTTGCCCGCTCAGGATTCTCGATTTGTCCCACAAGAAAAAAAATTTTTTCCATATAATAAATCCTTTACTGACCAAACTTGTCAACTTGGTCAATATCAGCTGAATGTTGGCATCGTTCCTCCATCCTCCCTGCCACCCCCCCCCCCCCTAAAAATTTGCCTTACCCACTTTTCTAGCTAGTCTCTGATTTCAGCTTTAATCACCTGTATGCGATTTTCAAATGTTAGAAATTTCTCTGTGGTGATTCAACATTGTTGTTTAAGATCTTTCCCGCAAATAGTGTACTCCCTTATAGTTATTTGCATTAAGTTTGCTGAAATCTGACTATTAGTTTTGTTGTTTGAGTCCCGTTGTGATTTCATGAAGGCCTCGATCTCTTCATAAAGGACATCATTGTCAGTTGTAGATTTCAGACTAGTACTCTTAGCACTTTCAGAGTTTGATATTGATTTGTTTGGAAGATCTTGTGATCTGCTTCCGTTTTCGACGATATTCCGAATTTTAGTGATGTGGCTGCATTTGCTTTGAAGGCAATCCCCCTTCAATTCAATCCATCAAAGTAAGTGCATGAAGGTTCTGCAGAAACCACCTACCCCTTCCCAAGGCCAACGTTTATCACTATCTTCTCACTAAGTAGGCTAAGTAGGCCTTTTTAGTGTAAAGTGTATTTAGTGTTTATGGGAGGGGAGGCTGCAGCTTCCCCAGAATTTTACTCGCCATTGCCAGTCTTTCTTGATTCCTTTAAAGCTTTGATTTTATTCCTCATGAGTTCAATGTCTTTTTCAAAGTTCTCGCGTAGCAACTTTAGCAAGCTTGCTACCTCATCATATTTGAAGTCCCGTGACCAGAGGCTATAGTCTGGTAAGTCAAGATCGTCAGTCATTCTTTTAAGTCCATTTTCCTCAAAAATATCTCTTGCATTCTTAACAATCTCCTCAGCTTCTTCCCGAGTAAACTTATCACCAATGACTGAATTACTAGTAAATACCGTGTAGTTCTTTCTTTTGAAGTAAGAACTAAAAAATTGAAATTCCTCCCCTGGCGCTAATTTTTCAAGAAGAGCTTGAATGTAGATACCACAGAAAATGGAACCTACATCAACACGCATTACTGTCATCATCATCCATACAAGTCCTGTTGGAATAGGAGGACCTTCTTTCTTTTCCGTGTTACAAACGGATTCCTTCAGAACCTCTCTAATCTTATCACAAAAAATATCTCGAAGTGCACTGTGCAAGAATCTTGCCAATGTCGTCTTACGGCGAGCTAACGTCAGTAAACTTGTAAGAGATTGAACACAACCCTCAAAACAATATTGGCTGGCAGTTCGTAAGGATGATAAACTTTTCAAAATGATGGCCACCCTGTTGATGGCATCAAACAGGAGAACATCACGATATTCCCTAGTCACGGAGAGAACATGGTAGTCTTTATACCAAAAGCTTCTTATCCCTTCATTTTGCTTTAAGAAATCAAGAAGAACAGTAAATATGTTCACGATACGTTGGGTGAGGTTGCTCCCAGTCCACTGCTCGTCTTCTGGGTTTTCACTCCATTCAAACAAAACAAGAGATTTGAGGGTGTATGATGAAATAAATTCGGCTGGTTCTGTATCACTAAACAAAGAGATAACTTTCTCATGCCCCTTAGAATTAATTTCCTCGTCATTGTTAATAAATTCCCGTACATTCTGGTCAACAGATTTACTTTTATCAAAGGTGTCCATGGGTTGGCATAGATGGCATTTACCAGAGAACAGGCCAGCATGCAGATGGCCATGCTGATCAAATTTGCGAGTCATGTCACGCAACACCTTGAGCACCCTGAGACAGACACTTGGTCCACCATCAGAACCAAAATGGTCACGGAACAGTGACTGTTCGAGGCAAGACTGAGAAATACGTAAAAGGCAATCAGATTGATAGGTTATTGATATTGGTAAGCCTAAACCTTCTTCTCTACGTTTTTGCGCCTCTTTGAATAAGTTTGGTACTGAAGATGTGCGTTCCTTGTATCCGTTTATTGCGAAGTAGTATGGTAAAGTATGTAACAAAGACGACACAACGCTTCCGGCTTGAGATTCAAGATCTACTTCCATAGTTGAAGAATGAGAGTTAATCTTCACTGATAAAACCAAATCAACAGCGATGTTTAATCCTTTGTATAGTTTCCCTCCAGTCCATTTGAGGTGTAAAGTATAAGCAGGGCCATGTCTACGCGTTGTGTCTGAAAGGGCTTGCAGATTGAACGCTTCAAACCCCATGGCCAACTTACTGTGCAATGCTTCGAAAAACGGCCTCTTTATCGTTTCTCTCCAGTCAAAAGAACAAAGGCTAGGATTCACCTTTAAAAGCTTTTCGAAAGCTGATTCGCTTGGAATCACTGTAACTACACTATGTGCTAACTCCTCAAAACGAATATCTTCGGGTTGAGAGAATTTATCCAACTGAACAAAATAGTCGAACTCGTCGGGTTTTCCGACTTTCGTTCCTTCGTAGAAGCTTCCACTTTTAATAAGTGTTGTTTTGTAGAATGGGTGGTCTTTCTCTACTTTCTCAAGAAGAGTTTTAAGAAACCTTTCAACACTGGTCTGAATTTCAGTGACCTCTTGACAACAAGATAGCTTGCCTTTTCGTTCATCCAGGTCTCGTATGAAGTGATCTAAAAGCGACGGGGACGTCGTGGCAGCTGTATTTCTATCAGAAGTTTCTGGAGTGTTCGACTCATTCTTTCTTCTTGTCGGCGGACACACATTAAGTTCTCTTAATTCCTTTTGTAAGCTATGCATGTCTTCGATATTGACTGAGGCGCTGCGTTGCTCCTACAAAGTACAAAGGGAACCAGTAATCGGAGACTTAGTTATGCACACAGGATTATGGGATCGCCACGG
Source organism: Porites lutea (assembly GCF_958299795.1). Classification (NCBI taxonomy): domain Eukaryota; kingdom Metazoa; phylum Cnidaria; class Anthozoa; order Scleractinia; family Poritidae; genus Porites; species Porites lutea. The sequence goes on along the minus strand of NC_133205.1, from coordinate 21,098,169 downwards.
AGCAAACATTGCAAGTCGCTACAAAGAAATGTATGGCGTGGAGCTGTTTCTCCGTTTAAAAGCGGTGTCTTTGGACAGAGAATATCGCATTTTGCCGTGATTTTATGAAAAGCGGAGGTGACTAATGTTGGTGCGTTGATTGTAAGTTTTTGTGGGATCAATGCGATGAAATCTATCGATAAACACTCCTTCTTGCGAAAGGTCGACTGTGAAATTGACTGAATGGTCTCGAAATATATAGTACTAACTTTATGGTCAGCCATTTGTTCCAAAATTATGACACGATATACGTGCGGTTTTTTCCCACGTATACTTGCAATCATTCCTGCTACACGATATATGTGCGTTTTTTGTCACGTATACTTGCGTTTTATTCCCAAGTATATGACCATTTTCTTACAAACGCGCATATATATGCGCACAAAAAACCCCATATATGCGTTACAAACAAGCATGTGGTATATGCGGTCGCAGAAAGTACTCATATAAGACGCACCGAATTATACCGTCAGCAAAAATCCCCTTCATGTACGATGGAACTGAAGAGTAACTTAGTTTGAATCAAGCATGGCTGCAATGCCCGCGTTAATTTCGAGCAAGATTTGGTTCTTATTCATTACCCTCGCAGTAGTGGTGCTTGCTGGCTCCCCGACAACGGATTTGTTGGAATCCGTGGATTGTCTCTTGAGAGACTGTGTACGCTATTTCACAAATGCTGACCGAAACAACGATCGTTTCAGTTAGAAATTAGCGTCCGACAGGCAAAACACAACTCATAAGCTCTTGATGTAATGTGAAACATGACCTTGAGACTTTTCTTCTTTTCTCTCTCGCACGCGAATTATCACCTTTTCGCCTCCACGAACACGTTCTGCGCCTCCTAGTCTCGAAGCTTTTTATTTTTTCCCTGGTATTCTTACTGACTTTAATAGCCTTCTACCTGCCTCTCTTTCCTTAGTGCTCCTCCACTTTAATTGTGATTTTCATGGTTACCTAACTCGTTCTCGTTCAACTTGCATAAAATGTCCCTCAGGAATCAATTTGCTATTAGTTCTCAAGCCCTGATTATTTAGCCAAGGATATCCCACTGATATCCCCTTGACTGTCCGTAACAGCCTTACCACCACAACTGACTTTCAATAGAAACTAAAACTTTACTTTTTAAGCCTGGATTGAATTAGCGCAGGATCATCATAGTTTATTGTTAGTTTATTTGTCACTAGTACTTCTAGTTTTACCTCTGCTATAGGACTGCTTGCATTACTTAATTTAAGTTTTGTATCTTGTTTTAGTTTTGAAATTACGCCTTCAGTGGCTTCATTTCTACATAAAATAATTTCTGTCATTTTGACCACAGGTAGTATAAGCCCCCGGCTTTGGCTTTACTGAGTTTGCACTATATGAACGATGGAATAATAAAGTTAAAGTTAAAGTTACTAGCACCACAGAGAATTACATGCATACTGAGTAATCATCTCCTGTGGTTTATGGTTCTTTAGCTGTTCCTGCTAGGAGTTGACATGCAGTTGTAAAGTATTTTAATTTTCTTTGACCTCTGTTTAAGCCTAAAGCTTTAATTTAATATTACGTAGCCCTAAATAAAGATTTTAGTTTCTATGGTTTTCTTCGTAAATCCTGGATCTGAGTAATAACTACATGCATGCATGTAAGTTTCTTTATCCGGGAATGTGATTATTTCTTGCTATGCCAGGGGAGAGGGTACTCCCTATGATGGCCTATACGGGGAGGCTCCGCTCGAAATCCCGGAGAGGTACTTAACAAATATTTGTACCGGGAGGCTCCACCCCGAGGTCCAACCCCTTACCCGTCGAGAAAGCGTTCTACATTTGTGACTGATTCCTATTTTATGACAGTGCAGGTTTCCAGCAGTTAAAAGGGATACAAAGTTCCAAGCAAGATATGTGAAAGGAGTACCATTTGTCAATAGAAGGTATACGAAATCGTGAAAAATGGTATATAAAAGGTTAAGGGGTGGGCCTCCGCTGAATAAGAATTTGTTGAGTCCCCCCCTCGCCCCTCCCGGGCTGCTATGTCAGTATGACGCTGGGCCCTGCTCATAAGTGTTGTTTCAAGGATTTTGAGTTTTCACGGAGAGTGACTGAGATCTTCAGATTTGAGTTGTACACGGTCGGTAGCTTAAACTAAAGCTACCGGCCAAGTATGGAGAATTATGCTTTGCGTGAGTCAAGATCATTCTCACCGCTGCTAGCCTGATGCAGTCCGATTTAATTTTTTTTTGAGATCAGAAGTGAGTCCTTAAACAAAAGCGCGATGTCTTGTTGTTCCTTCGTAGGAATTTACTGTTGTGTCTATGCGAATGTTATGAATTCTGCAAGAATGCAGTTCCTCGTCGGTTGCTACTATGGTGCAGAGAGCGAAACTAGCTGCTATAATCAAAAATACTGATTTGCCATTGGCCGCAAAAAAACGCCAAACTGAAGTTATAAATAAACTATCCTTCCAAATAATCGGTGCTTGAGAACTAATAGCAAATTGATACCTGAGGGACATTTTATGCAAGTTGAACGAGAACGAGTTAGTTAACCATGAAAATCACAATTAAAGTGGAGGAGCACTAAGGAAAGAGAGGCAGGTAGAAGGCTATTAAAGTCAGTGAGAATACCAGGGAAATAATAAAAAGCTTCGAGACTAGGAGGCGCAGAACGTGTTCGTGGAGGCGAAAAGGTGATAATTCGCGTGCGAGAGAGAAAAGAAGAAAAGTCTCAAGGTCATGTTTCACATTACATCAAGAGCTTATGAGTCGTGTTTTGCCTGTCGGACGCTAATTTCTAACTGAATCAATCGTTGTTTCGGTCAGCATTTGTGAAATAGCGTACACAGTCTCTCAAGAGACAATCCAAGGATTCCAACAAATCCTTTGTCGGACCATTACTGTGAGGGCAATGAATAAGGACGAAATCTTGCTCGAAATTAACGCGGGCATTGCAGCCATGCTTAAATCAAACTGAAGTTACTTTTCAGCTTCATCGTACATGAAGGGGTTTTTTGCTGACGGTATAATTCGGTGCCTCTTATACGACGACATTCTGCGACCGCATATACCACATGCTTGTTTGTAACGCATATATATGGGTTTTTTTGTGCGCATATATATGCGCGTTTGTAAGAAAATGGTCATATACTTGGGAATAAAACGCAAGTATACGTGACAAAAAAACGCACGTATATCGTGTAGCAGGAATGATTGCAAGTATACGTGGGAAAAAACCGCACGTATATCGTGTCATAATTTTGAAACAAATGGCCGACCATAGATTTCTGCCTCATCTATTAATGGTTAAATACCATGTACTTTCCATGAAATATTTCGTAGATGTTATTTTGTTTATACCAAAGTAAAGGGGGATTTTTTATTAATTTTTATGGCCACGTCCTACGATCTGTACGATTGTTCAGCGTCATAACTCGCACAGAGCTAATCGCGGCCGAGCGTGGTTGCACTTGTTGTAAATATCACCACACTAAAAACTAAAAAGCTTAAATGAGCCAATCCCCCTACATGTATACCTAAATTTGCACAATATATATTTCGAGACCTTTTCTTCATGTAGATCACTGTGTAAATTCAGTGATAGCCTGCGTAGCAGGCGTCGAAATGGGTAGGGGGTAGGGGATAGGGAGGAAGGGAAAAAGGGGAGGGGGATTGGGGAGAGGGGGAGGGGACGCCTGCTCCAAAAACCCCCTTTTGTTCATATCTGCGGACGCTGACGTCCGCAAATTCCTGATTGGCTGAGCCGTAATGAGTAACATATTGAAATGCGTGTTTCACAAATCAACAAACAGTCGAGATGGCAGCGGTAGACGTGGATGTCGTAGAGAGTGCTTTGAGAGATGTGAATTTATCTAGTGGTAGAGAAACTGTTTTAAAACCAGAGCAAGAATCAGCAGTAAGGGCTCTTTTAGCCGACAGAGATGTTCTGGCGGTTTTGCGGACCGGATACGGCAAGAGTTTAATTTACCAACTGTTTGTAAGCGCGAAGAACTACGAGCTGAATGGTAATGCGGCGATTCTCGTCATTTAATTTCGCCACTGAAAAGTATTATCGAAGACCAGTTGCAGGAGATGGAATTGTTGGGCTACCCAGCGAAAGATTTAGCCAATTTATCGAACGATGACATTCGCCGATGTAACTTAGCAATAAAAGAGGGTGGTTTTACCTCATGCCAAAATGTTGCTTATTCCAATAAAGTTTATCTGCTGGGTAGATTATGCTCTGGAAGGTTCTGCATTTATACTGAGCAAATGTTATTTTAGCCGCATGTTTCACACTGAGAGGTCATGACATACATATCGATTGACTGTAGTTATCACAGGGGGCCCACACAATCTGTTTGTGTAGCCGATTGTTATTTTATAGCAAATGTACTGGATTTACCGTTTGCTTCACCTATAGCGATATATCGCTAACTATGTATATAAATCAATGATAAATAAACGTTGAATTACCTTACCTGTGGTGTATAGTCGTCCTTTTGCCTCAAAAGCGGTTTTTTGAGCGATTTTGAATGAATTTGAGTTCGCCGTTGACTGTTCCCTATAATAGAAGGACTGATGAAGAAGACTTGGTAAGCATTTGTTGTTTAACGACATCCAATCAGGCAATCAGCGGGACGGTTTGTGGCTGGCACGTATGAATCTTGCTACGCATTCCAGTCGCTGGAATACTGTGGGATTTTGATTTTCTTCGAGGGCTAGCTCCGGGCCGTTTGGATGGATTTTCGATTGGAAGGTACGAGAAGAATCGTGAATCTTTTGACCTTTATGCTGCGAAGTTTGAAAGCGGAGCGATGCGATTTTGGGGGGAAAAATCGCTCCGGCGCTGGAACCCTTTCAAAACAAGGATTCCTCCCTTGTCCTTCTATTATATGGAACAGTCAACGGCGAACTCAAATTCAATCTAAGGGTTTGGGAAGAGGCACAAGTGACAGAACTCGAACAGCAGCATCAATTTTGAGAGAAAGACTATTCACAATGTTGTCACTTTTTTTCAAAACCACTACCTAATATTATTGTAACAGGTAAGCAGTCTTACCTGTATCAACCATCAGCAGCCTATTTTGTCCATGAATTTGTTGGAATGTTTTCACCCAATGATCCTGGTTGTTGGTCAGTTTTCTGTTCAGTCTAGTTACTTTTCCTTTCAATTGACTTATTTCACTTTTGAGGGTATTGCATGTTGCACATTGTTCATTTGTCTAAAAAAGGAAAAGAAAAAAAGAAAAGAAAAGAAAAATAAGCTTTCACAATTATTTTCTAATTGAAAGCTCACGTCAAAAGTGTTCTTTTTAATAACACTGTACCTACCTCTACTTGATCAATCTCCAGCTCAACATCCTCTTGAACCTCCGCCTTCCACCTCAACGTCTTTATCGTTCGCCTGATCACCTTCTGCAACTTCTACCTCAACATCTTCATCGTTCGCCTGATCACCTTCTGCAACTTCCACCTCAACATCTTCATCGTCCGCCTGATCACCTTCTGCTATTTCCACCTCAACGTCTTCATCGTCCGCCTGATCACCTTCTGCTATTTCCACCTCAACGTCTTCATCCTCCACCTCAGAATTTGTCTCATTTTGTATATTTTGGTCGTATTGTTCCAAGATTTCCTTTACAAGCTGCCAAGACAACAAAATAAATTAAGAAAAAAACCGATCGGTTTGATACATATTCGAGCAGTGAAACTGAACAGCATTTTCTATTTGACAGACAGTGAACACAGAAATAAAATACAAACGAAAACGAAAAAACAGCAAACAGTAACTGAGCTTATAGAATGCATAAATCAGACTAACTCCATTTTTGGTCTTTCATAGAAAAGACTCGCGTGTAATACTTAAAGTAGTTGTAAAATTTTTTGGAGGGAAGTTTGGAGTACTGTCAAATCTCAAAGTACCACAAAAATAATCTCTCAAAAAATAGAGAGCCAGATTTCTTTGTAGCTTCACTTTTTCTAAATTTTACGCTTGAGTGGAAATTAATGTCTGGAAATTGATCCCTGGAAATTGACTTCACGTCAACTCTGTGGAAATACCTATTATTGCGCAAATGCCCGTTTTACTTTAACTATGAGAAGAAAGCAGAAAAGTATGAAAACACATGTATGAATATGGAAAGTCCAAATAGTCATAGCATCCATTGAACGAATATCATGAAAAACGATGCCAGAAAAAATTATGTCACAGGTAAATGAGGAAATTAAATATGTAATTCCACTCACCGATCGTCGACTCCGCTTTGATAGTGTTGCAGAAGATTTTTTTCAAATGGTTGGAAACGTCCCCTTCTTCACATTCCTTTTCATGCCTTTCATTGGAAATGCAAGCGTAAAACAATCCCTTGTAAAATGCTCCGAGCAAACAGCAAATTTTCCCACTGGGTTGAAATTCTTCCGGTGCATGGACACGAAACTTTTCCACTTTAACATAACGCTGCCCGAAGCAGGAGAATTATGAATCGAAATTCCCAACTCATCGTTCTTTACGTTTCCACAGTCTTGAACAACACAACGGCGACCAGGCATACTTTCGTCAAAAAAGAACCTCAAAAACCTTCCAAAAACATCTCACCCTGCATGCGAAATTAGCCACGTTTGTGTGCTTTGTTTTGCCGCGTTGATGTTTCTACGTCACATCTCGCCCCAACTCCTTCAAATACTACTCCCGGTCATTTTTTGAATCGAGTAATGGCGGCAACACATTTACGAAAATTGCCGTGCAAATAAACACACTTCCAGATCATATTTGGACTCCAAAGTTGGCAGGTTAAGTCACTTTTACATATATTTTCGAAATATGTAATCAAAAACAACTTCCCAAATTTGATCGTAGTAGCACTTTAAAGGTCTTCGAAAATAAGAAAGTTATTATTAAAATTCTAGTTTACAGTTCTGTCACTGACTCACTGATCTTGTTGACTGAGGGCGATTTGCGTAGGGCGCTTCACACGTTTTGATCAGATTATTAGAGATTTCCCATAAATATGGTATTTGCAGCTTATTTACTGGAAAACACACTTTTGGTGTTGTTCCGGGGTGGGGCTTGCACCCAAATTTTAAGGCCCACCGTGAGTTTTTGTATGAACGTCCGGCCCCACTGTGGGGCATTATTGCAGCTTTTCTAAAACAAAATGACAGATGCCCGACAAATGCCCGGGAGAGGATGAGCACGTTTGGAATTGACTGAACCATAAGGGAACTGGTGGGGGATGAATACAAGTATTTTGCATTCTTTACAGCACAGCGCTAACCATTGTACATCTGAATTGGACTGACAAAAAATGTTTGAGACTACAGTTTAATGCTTTTTTTTCAGTTGTTACGCGCTTGAAACATGATCCAAGTTATCAAGGGAAAAATTTTATATCAATGATTGATCTGAAGGGAAACAAAATTTACTTCGAGTTCGCGAGAGGTTCGATTTATGAAGGGTTCGCGTTAGCGGGAGTCGACTGCAGTGTTGTAAGCGTTTCGGGTCACGTGGTCCGAGCAACTTCGTCTCGGAAACGACATCGAAATGCATTGAAGGCCTCGAATTTTTCATAAAGGATATCATGATCGATCAATTATAGATTTAAAACTCGACACTGAGTCAATACTCTCGACACTTTTAGAGTTTCATGCGGATTTGTTTGGAGGATCTTGAGATCTGCTTCCGTTTTGGACAATATGTCGAAGCTTGGTGATGTGGCTGCATCTGCCTTGAAGGCAATTTCCCTTTAATTCAACGATCAATGCATTAAGGTGAGTATAAGAAGATTCTCATTCTGGGGTACCTCCCACCTACCCCTCCCTTAGGCCAACGTTTATTACTGACTAGGCAATTATTACTCGGCGAAGCGCGAGGTAATTTCAGTTTAGCTTTTTACCGTCGAAACCTTGCCTTTACTCCCTGAAATCTAGCTTGGAATTCGTTTTACACCGTGGAAGTACCAAATTTATTTGTTTGCCGGTTAAATTCCCCGCTGATAGATCAAAGTTTCAGTTCTGTGCTACGGCCCGAGGTAAGCCTATTATAATTTTCACGGGAACTGTACTGCCGTATTTGTGTTTTTTTCGAAATCCAGCGGCCGAAATAATGCTAAATATGCTTTTTAATACACTTTCCAGTTTATTTATGACAGAAATTATAATCGAATTTGGTTACAGCCACGCGGTCATGCACCTAGCAGACTTCCGGTGAAGAAGTTAATGACGTCTGTTACTAGGCTTTGGTAGATTGTGCTAGCATAATTTTAAGCATAATTCAGGAAAACGAGCATTATTTTAAGCTTTTATTTCAGTTTAGCACTGCTAGCATAATCCGAGCTTTTATGCGTTGAAAACAAAAAAACCCATCATAGCTCTAGAATAATTCAGTTTGTATTTTATTTCTGTATTGTTTTTGGAAAATATTGAGGTCTGTGCTAAGGCCCATGGTCAAATATGGTCCGGCAGGCGGCAGAGGTGACCCTGTGCGTAAGACCGAGACTCAGGCTACCATGCTTATGGCTCGGCGGCTCGGCCCCTCAGGCCTCAGATCAGAGATAGCGTCGTCCTCGAGTACATCCACTTCCACCACTTCCATCACTTCCAGTGCCCTACCGAGAGCTTTAATCTCTAGAGAACGTGTTCCTAAAAGTAATACCGGAAAGTGCAAGGAAAGAGGTAACTCAGATCCAAAGAACATGAGTCCTCGTGATCGAATCAAAGCATTCCCAGGGGAAAATTTGTGTCTTCGTGGTGGAAAACCGTTTTACAATGGGTGTAAGGAGATATTGAGCTCTAAAAAGAGCATTCTCAAAAACCACTTGGCTTCCAAAAAACATGCCGCAGGCAAAGAGAAGTTAGAAGTGGCAAAAAAGCGAGAGTGTAAGAGCGCATATGCGTATTTGCAATGCTAAAGACTGTAAGACTGGAAGGTGGACTATATGAATGTTTATTAAAGTCAAAATTCATAGAGTTAAGCTACTGATGATCTTTATTTTCCTTAAAATCAGTGTAAAATCTAAGTAGCATAATTTTGGTGACAGAGAGCATAATTTTCAGAAAGTAGCCTAATTTTGGCATAATTTCTAAAAAACATGAGCACTGCTAAAAGCATAATATGCTTTTTTTTCGAGCACAATCTACCAAAGCCTATCTGTTACACAAAAGAAGGAAAGTAAGGGTATTTGTATGGAAGGATATCTGGAAAACTATCATTTCCTACTATTCCTCTACATTTACAATTAATCCACAACCATTAATACGCTCCCATAGCGTCTTGTTGCTTAAAGTGTTTTGTTTAGGGGAGGGGGTGAGTGGGCAGCTTTCCTAGAATCTCAATTCATTTACACACCATTACCAGTCTTTCTTTTTCTTTTACAGTTTCAGCGTTCTTGCACAGTAACTTCAACAAGTTTCCTACCTCATCAGGTTTAAAATCCTGTAGCCAGAGACAGTAATCTGGTAAAGTTTTAAGATCGTTCATTCTGTTTCGTGTATTTGCCTCAAAGAGAGTTCAGTGGACCAAAGATATTGAATATTTTTACCCCTTCATGTAAATCCGAAATTTACCTCTGGAAAAAAGATTGAGGATAATTTTTTTTAAATTTTGTTTAACTGAAACTGATAACTATTTTCAAATCACAGAAATCATCAATCAGCTAAAATTAAGTAAGGCACATAGCTTGTAATTTATGTCTAACTCACAGGGTTCCGCTCGGTAGTATTTTAGAAGTACTGGATGCAGAGGTTCAGCTGGCGGACTTAACCGCTCGTGCTGCAGGGGATGTCGGAGTCACAAACTTCTAGGGTGGTCCGAGGGCATGCTCCCTGGGGAATTTTAATAGTTGGAGTCTTTAAATGCAATTTTTTGCGTTCTCTGGATCTAAATTGGTTATCAGGGGAGGTCTTTTAAGACATTAAAAAATGCTCACAAAAAATGAAATATTTGATTTGGTAATTATAATTATCGGTTTGCATTTGTTTGTTCTTTAGTTCTTAGTACATAGAAAAAAAAAAGAAAAAAGAAACGATTCTCACACTTTAAAAATACGTCACATGTCAAACAACCAGACGTTGCGTCCAGAGTCCCTCTTACAACGAAACCCCTGAACTCGCATTATAATTTCAATCACCTAATTTAACAATTTTAATTTTACGACAGATATTTCTGTACGCAAATTTTTTTGTCCTGTCCGTACTTCATATTTGTTTGTCTCTTTCCCCTACAACTATTCAGAGAGACCAACCTTGTCACTAACTTCTCAGTCAGGGCAAAATGTTGGGTTAGCGGGAAGGCGTATAATGTAGGCATTTTTCCAAAATCCTCCTCTGATCACAAAAGCTTTATTTCTTTATAGATCCGTCTAATTTTAAAAAAGATATCCTATACAAACAGTGTATGTTATTTCTGTGGTCCCCATATTGTCTTTACTTCTATGTTACCAGACAGACCTTGGTGTGGCCCAGTTCCTTACAAGTGTGGTAGAAAATGGCCAGTGAACCATTCCCCTTTCTCTCCCCTCCCCTGCCCTTTTCAGTCATTACAGCTATCATATAGAAGGAGAAGAACAATCAAACAGTGCAATGATTTCAATTTTTGCCTCATGACCACTCCTGTATGGCAGCAAGTTAGATAGCTATATCCACCAACAGCTGAGCTTCTAAAAATGTACTTTTTCCTGAAGCCAGACAGAGACGTATCTCAAGTTTCCACGCCAGTGTCAGGCTTTGTCGATACTTTTTCAGTTTTGAGTTTATTTTGCAAGATTTCAAGCTCTTTTTCAAAGTTTTTCCACAGCAACTTCAACAAGTTTGCTACCTCGTCATTCTTAAAATCCCGTGACCAGAGACTGTAATCTGGTAAGAAAGTTTCAAGATCGTTCATTCTGTTACGTGCAATTTCCTCAAAGAGATGCCTTGAATTCTTAACAATCTCCTCAGCTTCTTCCTTTGCAAAACTATTAGTACCTGACACAAATATCCTGTCGTCCTTGCTTTGAAAGTGAGAACTAAGAATTTGAAAATCCTCCTCCGGTGCTAATTTTTCAAGAAGAGCTCGAATGTAGATACCACAGAAAACGGAGTGGTCCGAAAAAAAGTCAAAATCAATCTTTGCGGAATACGGTTTCCACCTAGGACCTTTTGGAATAGGAGGACTTCCTTTCTTTTTTGTCTTGCCAACGGATTCTTCCAGAACCTCTCTAATCTTATCACCAAAAATACCTTCCAGTGAACTGTGCAAGAATCTTGTCAATTTCGTCTTACGGCGTGCTAACTTCACAAAATCTTTAAGAGTTTGAACACAATTCTTGAAGCAATATTTGCTGGCATTTCTTACGGATGATATACATTTAAGAATGATGGTCACTCTGTTGATGGCATCAGACAAGAGAATATCTGATTCACCATCAGCTGGCAGAACATTATAGTCTTCATACCAAGAGCTTCTTATCCCTTCATTCTGCTTTAACAAATCAAGAAGAACAGTAAATATGTTCACAATACGTTGAGTGAGGTTGCTCCCAGTCCACTGTTTTTCCTCTGGGTTTTTACTCCATTCAAACAAAGCAAGAGTTTTGAGGGTGTATGATGAAATATACGATTTGGAACTGTCCTCATATGGTTCTGGAACACCACACAAATTGTGCGTTTTTGTATGCCTGTCAGAATTATTAATTTCTTTATCAACATTTATAAATGTCCGTACGTTCTGGCAAATGGATTTTTCTTTATTAAAGCTGCATTGGTATGAAATGCAAAACCCACACTGATCAAATGTACGAGTCATGTCAAGCAATACCTTGAGCACCCTGAGAGAAACACTTGGTCCCCCATCAGGACCAAAATGGTCACGAAACAGTGACTGTTCAAGACATGACTGAGAACAACGTAAAAGGCAATGAGATTCTCTCAGGCTGATTGTTGATTCAGAGAACAAGTTTGATGATGATGAAACTGGGTATTCCTTGTATCCGCTCACTGCGAAGTAGTATGGTAAAGTATCTAACAAAGACGACACAACGCTTCCTGCTTGAGATTCAAAGTCTACTTCCATAGTTGAAGAATGAGAGTTAATCTTCACTGCTAAAACCAAATCAACAGCGATGTTTAATCCTTTGTATAGTTTCCCTCCAGTCCATTTGAGGTGTAAAGTATAAGCAGGGCCATGTCTACGCGTTGTTTCTGAAAGGACTTGCAGATCGAATGCTTCAAACCCCATGGCCAACTTACGGTGCAATGCTCCGAAAAACGGCGTCTTTATCTTTTCTTTCCAGTCAAAAGAACAAAGGCTACGATTCACCTTTAAAAGCTTTTCGAAAGCTGATTCGCTTGGAATCACTGTGACTACACTATGTGCTAACTCCTCAAAACGAATATCTTCGGGTTGAGAGAAGTTATCTAACTGAACAAAATAGTCGAACTCGTCGGGTTTTCCGACTTTCGTTCCCTCGTAGAGGCTTCCACTGTTTATAAGTGTTGTTTTGAAGAAAGGAAGGTCATTCTCTATTTCCAAAAGAAGAGCTTTAAGAAAATTTTCAACACTGGTCTGAATGTCAGTCACTTCTTTACAACACGGTAGCTTTCCTTTTCGTTCATCCAGGTCTTTTATGAAGTGATCTAAAGGCAACAGGGACTCGGCAGCAGCCGGTGCATTTTCATTAGAAGATTCTGATGATTTTGATTCGTCCTCCCCTTGGTTTGGTCGACGCACATCAAGATTTTTAAATTCGTGTTCTAAACTTTCCATGTCAGTGCCACTATCAATAATAAAACCATGGCATGATTTTTTCACCTGTTATGACCCTAAATCATTCTATAGTCCGGTCGCTTTTCTTTTAATTTTTCTTTTTGTTCAAGCAAGCCTGTCGTCAGAATATGCAAAATTCTGATTGGACCTTGGTTGAGTCAGTTGTGA
>NC_133205.1:21050246-21080246 GCF_958299795.1 Porites lutea | reverse complement strand
TCTGCCGTGTTAGTGAGAATTAGAATGCAAAAAAAACTTATGTCCTATTTTATAGTAGTAATTGTACCTAAACAGTCTTTGTGTCAGCCATTATTTATGTATAGTAGGAAGTGTATTTTGTGTACTTGTAGTAGTATTTTATTGGTATAGATGTAGTAGTGCTTGTGCAAAAAAATAAAGGAAAAAAAAACAAAAAAAACAAAAAAAAGGAAGGGCGTACATTAGGCGGGGGGGGGGGGGTGGGGGGGGAGGCGGCGTTAATTGAAGAGAGCTGAGGGGTATAATAAGTAGTTATAATAGGATGCTTTCCACCTCAGCTCAAACCCTATCATTTTCCCCGTCTAATTTTCCTCTTTCTCGAAAAACTCGTTCCGATTATTTCCGTCATTTTTTTGAACTTCGCTCCGTCAGCTCGTTCGCCGTCGGTCGCTCCATTCGCTTCGCTCGCTCGTTGCACTCCATTCGCTTCCCTCGGCTTCACTCGCTGTCGCTCAGTTCAAAAACGTTCCGTCAAAAATCGAACGAGTTTTTTCTCAAAAGGGAAATTAATCAGAGAATTTGATATGGTTTGAGTTTATATGGAAATCATTCCATTATAACTACTCTTATGTAATTATGAAATACTTTTTGGTTTAAGTAATAGAAATTAGATAGAAAAATGGATCAGGTTTTTGAGGTATTTAAAAAACTAGGGGAGAAAGGTTGTAAGATTGAGTGTGGAGTTATTGAGAAATCTCGAAGAAAAAATATAAGTGAAATAATAAAAAAATTAAGAGATAGTAATGAAGAAAATAAGTTAAGACTTGTAAAAAGATTATCTAGGTATTATTTTATTTTTGCTAACATGGGTTTTATAACGACAAATCCTAATTTTCCTTTTAAAGAGGACCTATATGGTATCCATTATATGCATGTTTGGTTACGTGAAATGGTTGACGATGCAAAGAGACATATAGCTGATGTTATCAAAGCTATTGGGAATGATAGGGAATTAGATATTAAAACAAAAGAAAGAATAATCGAATATCTTTATGATGAAGAGCAAATAGCTGAAATCAAAGAAGAAGAGAGGAAGAAAATAAAGTAATTTAAAGAGAATAAGAAATAATTTAAATATGAAAACCAAATTCATAAAAAGTAATCTAGTATTTCCTTTTGAATACCAGTTTAAAGATAATCTAAATAATAATAAAATGCAAATCACAAGTTACGAAGATCTAACAGCCGACAAAATTATCTTTAAAGAAGCAAAGGAATACAAAGTCAAGGATTCTAAAATTAAGTATAAACGCATTCCCATCGAAACTTTATACCCATCTGGCAAGAAAGGAGCTTTGGTAATTGAGTCACCATTTCTTTTCTCTTTTGGTGTCAATGAAAAGAGATCTCAAGAAACAGGTAAGTTAGTTGGATATAGTATTCGGGCTTGCCTCTGGAGTAAAGATAGCGAGCCAAACACACAAGAAAAAGCATTTTTTGATGTTATAAACAATGTTATGCGAATATGTAGACTTCATCTAGAAAGTGAATTCGGCGCGGATCTAGCATCATCTATGTCTTCGCCATTCTACTACAAACAGGTTGAGTGCACAGACAAGAAAGGAAAAAAGAAAACTAAGAGAGATACCTCAGCTGCTCCAGTGCTTTATGCTAAACTTAATTACTCTGAGAAATCAAAGAAGATTCTTTCTCTGTTTAAGACAAAGGGAAATAAGGAATTAAATCCTTTTAAATATCTTGACTAGTACTGTCATGTAAAAATGGCGTTGATAATAGAGGGGATTTACATAAGTAAAACTGTTGTATCTCTCCAGATCAAAGTGCATGAGTGCTATGTCAAACCACTGAAACCACGTGAATCCTTACTAGCAATTAATGAAAGTGACAGCGAAGCTGAGAGTGATACTGAGAATGCGGAGCAAAGTGAGGTTGATAATATTGAAGATCTAGTTATCTCTGATAAAGAGGAGAATGAGTGAGCGAAGCGACCAGGTAAAACTATTAGGATTTATTTTTAATACATCATTTGTATTAAAAATCAACCAAATCCTTAAAACTCACCCGTGAGTTAAATTAATTAGGATAACCACTCCATTTTACTAATGCCATTTTCTTCTTATTATCTCGTCTGATAACTTTTTCTATTCTAAATGTCTGCTGTTTTGCTTTCTGTAATTCTTGCTCGTAAAAAGAAGCCTTAATTGATTCTCCCATTAAATCAACAATGCTATATGTAACAGGTTTTGTTGGTAAAAATTTATCAATCACAAATATCTCCTCTGTCCAGTTTGGTGTGTAACCTTTATCAAATACTTGTCTCTTATACTTTGAAATTCTAACTTTATCTCCAGTTGTAAACGCTGGTTTACCAGGTTTCGAGTAAATCAAATCACCGTACAAATTAGACCAAACTTTACTTTCATTCTTCTTTTTACTCGCTTCAACAGGAGTCATTTTCACGCTAGAATGTCTAGTATTATTGTAATCATTAACTAGTTTATCTATCTTGTCCCAGTAAACAGTGTTGTTATTCACGGTAAACATTTTCCACATTCTATTTTTCATTGTTTTATTCCATCGCTCAACAACACTAGATTTCTCTTCATTTTCAGTGTGATACAGCCTGATTCCTTCTCTTTTCAGAAACTCTTTGAAATGTTTACTGATAAACTCAGAACCTTTATCAGTCCATAGCATTTGGGGTTTACGTTTACTCTTGAAATATATGTCATCAAACGCTTTACTAACAGTTTCAGTTTTCTTGTCTTTTGGACCCCTAATCCATCCATACCTGCTAAACACATCAATAACCATCAGAAGATATTTAATACCTTTGTTCCACTTACTGAACTTTTGCATTTCTACCAAATCAGCTGCCCAGATCGCATCAATTCCGTTTGAGACTACTGATCTCTTTTGAAAGTTTCTTGTGATTGGTTTGTGAAGTTCGTCGGATAATTGTTGAGACCAATCACTACTACTCAACGCCGATGCGCGTTTTTTTGAAGGCCAAGTGCAAGTTTTTTCTTTGTATTAATCAAGAATCTCGCAGTTGAGCCCCACTTTGGCATTTCACCGTATGGAATGGCATCCAATGACTGTACCATCTCTCGGTCGCAATCACCTTTGGGGCGTCCCATGTCGTAACAGATATCATGATATGCTGCTATCTCATCAACGCGGTTATTTGGTTTAACTCGCCACTCTGTTACTTCTCCAGTGTTTGGATCATAACTTAATTGTTTTTCTAGAGGATTGTAGGGACCCATATATTTGTACTTACCTGGAGTCCATCCTGCTTTTGGTTTTGGGAGTTTTCCAATCCATTTGTGAATATCAACGCCGCTTCCTGCTGTTAGTAGGGGGTTGTTTTCCCAGAAGTATTCGTCAATGTTAATTCCATACTTATTTTTTATGACTTCTGGCCATGAATCTGGATTAGATGAAATAATACCAGCCATTTCTGTTAAAGCTTCTGGGTTTTTATTGAAAAATGTTGACTTATATTGCCTAAAGCGTTTTCCATCTTTGTTAAACGCAAAAAATAAATCAGGATTACTACCTTTGCGTATTATTCCCTTTGCTTTCTCTTCCGCCGCTGTTGGCCGCCTCCAAAACTTACTTGATGTAATTCCTTGTTCACTTCCAAAAGCGGACTTCATAATATCCCCAGATTTATATTTATCGAAAACTGGTTTTAGAGATGGAATAAGTTCTTGTGTTGTTTTCATTGCGATATCTGGCGCTTTTTTTACAACAGTCATTGGGTCAATACCGCGACCTGTTCGCCCTCGTCCTGTTCGTCCGTCTAAATCTTTTCTATCAGTTTTATATTTCTTTTTGGGTCTTACTTTGGTAGACAATTGTTCCATTGCCTTGCCGGCGGTGTCTTCAATAAATGGAGTTAGTTTAGACAACCCATAATTAACAGCTTTACGCTGTAGTTTTGTTATTTTTTAAGTGCTTCACTTGCTCCATAGCGACCCATCTCAACCGCCTTTCGACCCAACCAAGGCAATCCATGTTCAACAAAGGCTTCTGCGGCTGTGCCAACTACAGTATCAAAGACATCGCCGCCAGTTTGTTTGCCCGCCCCTTCAGAAGGGCTGATTAGTTTTTTGACCCCCGTCCACTCTTTCGTTTTTTTGTTTTTCTTTTAGTCCCACTTCCAGTTTGAGGAACTGATCCCATCTTAAAATATCTAACTTTTGTAGTTCCGCAAACTGCGCATCTACAAAAGAATTGAGTTCGCCCTCTTTTGTCTTTTTGGTAACCGCTTGGTTCTGTGCAAGGAGTTACTCTTTTATCTACAAGACAATATGATTCTTTCATTTAGTATAATGTTTAGATAAAATAGAGTTAGTTATGACAACGAGATCTAATTTTTTAAAAAGTGAGCTTAACAAGACATATGATCTGTTAAATGTGAGTTTTGAATATGCTGATTTTTCTAGATTGGAAAATGACAATCGATTTATAAAAATATTTGAGTTGCTTTAATATGGAGTTATCTGAGAAATCAAACACGCTTCGACAGGTTGTAAAAGGAAGTTATTTTGTGTAAATCAGTTTAAAAGCTATTTAATCTTATAATAAATGGAAACTAAGCTTTCCTCTGAGATAGAAAAAAAGATGGATGTTAAAACAATAAGAGATTTTGAGAAAGAAGTTCGAACCAAAATAATTCATGAGTTAGAAGGCCTAAGAAAAACAAATGATAACCTTTCTAGAATACTAACTATTGGTGAATGTGAGCTCTGGGGAAATATTAGAGATGGAAATCATTCTTGGTTAAAAATAAAGAGTGATAAAAAGAAGAAGCTCTTTAGACTTATAGATATTTACTCAGGCTTTGATCATATAGTTGGTAACGTCAAAGAATTAAATAAGAAAGTTGACGAGATTAAAAAGCTAAAAGACGAACCAATAGAAGGGGGGTAAAAGGTTACAAAAATAATATTTATATTGAATATTATTTTTAATCTCTAATATTGTAGTAACCTTTTTGAGGGGTTTCCCCCAGAGAAGTAAGCCTTTATGAAATCACTATTGTCATTATCAAAATGCGGGTTATGTAATACGTCTAGAATACTATTACCCCGCTGTCGCTCTAGTAGATAATTCAAACACCAGTAACCACAGAGAACGGTACTGCGATTTTGTATTTCATCTATCGAGTAACCTATTTGCTTTCCAGAAGTGTTAAAATACTTTAAAGCTACATTTGGCATTATCAAACCAAATGGATCAAAATACTCAACCATACCGGTGTTGCCGGTCAAACTTCTGTAACAAACCCAGTGTGTGCCGGCGCCATGTATATCGTCGAGATTGATTGTTCCACATTCTTTTCTGATCTTACGCGGTAGTCCATCGCGACTAAACACCCCTCTGAGATGTCTGATACCAAGTTTCTTTACCCAATCCATGAGATCAAAGTTGGATAGAGGTTTAATTACAAAATGTCCCCTAATATGGGGAGTCCTTTGAATGGGCTTTTTGACCCTAGTAGTAATCCCTTGCCTTTGGACGGCCTGCCGGCTTTTTTTTTTTTACCTTTGACGGCGCCACCTTTGGCGGCGACTCCCATTCCTATTGGATTTTCCCAGGTTCCGAAAAATGGTGGCGAGCGATACGGAACGAGCGGATAACCTTCACCTTGTGTTACTGGAGGTACATAAACATTTTTCGTATTTCTAGAAGATCCTCGGTCAACCTGTAGTCCCGCCCCTGCGGGCAAACCAGAGCCAAACATCTTTGAAACTAAACTAATCGCCATTGGAATTCCGATTGAAGCAAGTGTTCCCAGAAATCCTCCTTCTATCTGCCTATGAGTTGGTTTGATAACCAGTCGGCCACCTGTTTTATAAGCTCTGTTGGTTTGGTTTATTTGAGCTTGGGTAAACTCTCGAGCAAAAGGAGGTAACATTGGAAAAAATCTTTTCGGAATTGAGACCGAAGGAATACCTTTTCCAAACAGTTTTTTTAATCCTATCTCGCCAAGTGCTGATGCGGCTCAAGTAGCCAGTGCAGGAGCAACTTTTGAAACTCCTCGCATTGCGTAAGGAAGAAGTTTAGCACCTAGAGATGCTAGACTAGTGAATAAGTTTCCACCATGTTTTACTGATTGCCTAATCTGTGTTCTACTTATTTTTATATCTGATCCTGTTCCATTTGCCAGTGATTTTTCTATTTTAGTTATCTGTCTGCGGGTCAGCATTAACTTATCTGATCCGCGAAGATGAGAATGTTTTAATCGAAGGGTTAGTGGTGATTTATTGTTTTGTTTTCTGGTTGGGAGTAAGAGTTACTTTGTATTCAATATAAGTTGTCATTTTTATTAGAATGGTTATATTAAAATTTTTGTGCTAGGTTGAGTAACACACTTAATGTTGTAATTAATCCTTCAATAATTTCTTTTAATTGTTTTTTGCTCATTGAGTACATTGACATTTTTCCACGATTGGCTGTTATAAGAGAACTTATTATGTTTGCCAAACCAAATGACGCTTCAGAGCCTAAATTTTTTATTTTTTCTTTTAAATCTGATGTTAAACTTACTCCAAGTATTCTTTTTGTTTCAGGGTAATTTAAGATATTTTTTAGAATATTAACACCATCAGTGGATGGGCTAGTACTTGTTGGAATTAAATCTTCATCTTGTAAAACTTTATACTTTTTTCCTTTTGGAAATAATTCTTCATCCATGAGTAGTTCTTGTGCTGTTGGTCTTTTTGGAGTTCCTATTAAATTGGGTATTTCAGTTCTCAAATCTATTAAATCTTTTTCTTCATCACTTCCCAAATCTATTAAATCTTTTTCTTCATCACTTCCCAAATCTATTAAATCTTTTTCTTCATCATCTTTAAAGTCTATTAAATCTAAAAACGTTATTCCATCAGTAATGGCCAATCTTTCATTGTTTGGTTTTTCTGTTTTTTCTGGTTTTTTATACCTACTAGGATATATCTCTTCTTTTTTATATGTTAAGTATCTGTAAATTTCGCTATTTACTTTTATTACTTCTTTATAAGTTTTAAGGATTTGTGTTAAGCTAAAATTAAGAAGTAAATTAGTTTTGTTTATTTTTGCTTTATCAATTTTTTTTATTTGGCTTTTTGTAAGAAAGAATATAAAAGGTTTAGTAATTTCTGGCCATGAGTAATTAATATTAATAAATAATTTTACGTTACTTTTAAATAGTTTTTTAATTTTATATTTTGATTCTAATTCATTTATTTTTTAACTTTTTTTAAAAAAATGTTTTAATTGTCTCTTGGTTAAATTAATTGATTTAGCGTGATAATTATCTATTTTATTTTTTTTTTTAAATCTACTTATCAATTTTTTTTTCTCTTTACCAAAAATGACTGGTTTACTAGATGGTTTTGTATATTTTTTAACTTCTTTTTCTGGTTCTGGTGTGTAATAATCATAATTAGGTAAACCATAACCCCTAGACGGATCTTCAATATACTTATTTAATTTAATATTATGTAAAAGATCTTCAAATTGTTCATTAATTTTAATAACATTACGGCAAATTTGTTTAAAATGAAAGCCACTTAATACTAAAGTAATTTTTTTTTATTTGCCTTAGCCTTTTTATTTTCTTCTGCTTGTTTTTTTTGTAAGATAAATGATAAAAAGGTATTTAGTTTTAATGTTTTTATAGTTAATATTAAATATATATTCTTTACTAGTTTTCCATTCTAAACATCTATCTTCAATTTTTTTTATTTGAAAATCAGTTAAGTAAATAATATTTTGATAGTAATTATCTATTCTTTTAAATGATAGTATTTTTTTTAGAGCTAATTGTTGATTTGAGTTTATGGGATACTTCGACGAGAAGATCACACTCGGCACAAATTACTAGTCCACGCGTCGTTACTAAATCCTGTTTAATCCACCGTTTCCTTTCACCGCTCCTTCACGAGCAAATACAAATTCATCGACGATACTCGATATTTGAAAAAACTTGTTCATGCAACCGCATCAAACTGAACTATCAAGCTACAAAGAAGAAAATAGAATCCACGCGAAAACATCGACGCTTAGGCTCTAAATTTTGTGTCTAACTGCATCACAACTAAGTCACGTGCTCGAAAACAAAGAAAATACATTAACATAATTAAAATTCGCGGGAAAAAGACACGACATAGCGGCCCCAACAAACGGGCTGTAACTACACAGTTTGTTTGTTCAACTTAAATCAAGTGTCTTTAAAAACTCAACAAACGTGTCCGTTTAAGAAGCTTCCTCCAGCAGGCATAACTTCGTCACCGGACGGTGGAACACGCTGCTTGCTGTTTTGATTTTGATAGACCGTACTCCTCCGTCTTCTCCGCAAAACACTTCCACCACCCGTCCCATTGGCCATCGGTTACGCAACACGTTATCCTCGGCTATAAGTACCAGGTCGCCAATCTGCACATTTCTCCTTGACTTGACCCACTTTGATCTTTTCTGAAGAGTCGGCAAATATTCTCGTATCCACCTCTTCCAGTAGTGATCCGCAAGGAACTGCAACTTTCTCCATCGCTTTCTAGAAAACAAATCCTCTTTCACAAATACTCCGGGTGGAAGTTGAGTGGCTTTCTGAAGAAGGAAATGGTTGGGTGTCAGCGCTGAACAATCTTAAGGATCATCTGAAACAGCGGTTATGGGGCGGTTATTAGCTATGGACTCCACTTCAGCTTACAGTGTTCTAAGTTCTATGTCACTGAGTAGCCTATCTGCAACTGCGCTCTTTAGATGCTTCTTCGTAATCTGTACAAGACGTTCCCAAACTCCGGACGCATGGGGGACAGCAGGAGGCTGAAAGACCCACTTGATACCCATCTGCTGCAACTGGCGATCAATCTTCTCTTCGTTCCAACGCGCAATTGACTCTCTCAACTCTCTGTTGGCTCCTACAAAGTTTGTGCCCCTGTCAGACCAAATCTCTATAGGTGGTCCTCTTCTGCTTATGAATTGGCGGAGAATCATAATAAAATCATCTGTTTCGAGCGAGGGCGTCGCATCCAAATACACAGCGCGAGTCGTGAGACATGTGAACAAACATCCCCATCGTTTCGCGGTTCCGCGGCCCCACTTGACCGTTAATGGTCCGAACAAGTCAACACCAGTAAATGTAAATGGAGGATGGTACGCCTCTAGCCTTGCTCTTGGTAGCGACCCCATAAACCGCTCCAAGGGTTTAGCATTCATTTTTCGGCACCTGATGCAGCTTCTAATAGTCTTCTTCACTAGACCTCTTCCACCAATAATCCAGAACATTTTTCGCAGTTCACACAAAGTTTGTTCTCTTCCACTATGAGCAGCAGACTCATGGTAGTGACGGACAATCAACTGGCTCACGTGATGGCGCTTTGGTAGAATCATTGGATGTTTCTCGTCCCACGAGAGTACCACAGCTTTCTGCAATCGTCCTCCAACCCGCAGTACTCTATCTACTAACACTGGTCTCAAGTTTCCCAGCTTGCTAGATTTTTTGACTTCCTTATTCAGCTTTACTTCCTTGACATCTTCTGGAAAGCTTTCATTTTGAACACAGCGAACAATTACTTCAGTTGACTTATTAAGTTCCTCTAAAGTCAGTGGTCCGGTAGAACCGACAATCCTCCTATCAGCGACCCACTGGCAAAGTCGTACTATCCACGCTACACGGCGTTGCAGGGTTAACAATGAGCTGCAGCTCTCTATAAGCCTACTTAAACCTGCATGACTTATCTTCCGACGCATTGTCATTCTCACTGCACTCGGTGGGAGTGCCAATACGACGTGTTTCAACACTTATGGGGTAGCCTGCGTAGCAGGCGCTTGAAAGTAGTGGGCACAAGAAAAAACGGGCGCGCGAGAAGGAGACACGCGAGGGGAGAGGGAGCGCCTGCACGGAAGGCCCCCGAAAATCGTTTCCCGCCCCCTCTCCAATTACCTGGCAGCCGTTGCGTGAGCTGTCAAAAGTTTTGACAGAAAACGACTGACCTCGCACAAACAAAGCGTGCCGCCAAAAAGCGTTGTACATTTTATCTTAGGTCTAAATATATGTTTATATAAAGATCGGCTGGGTTATCTGATTATATAGCGATGGAGCAATAAACTGATGGTTAACTGACACACAACTTTAAATCTGTTTTAACCACAGGCACAATAAATAGGAAACAACAAAGTCAAAACTGGGTAGCAGGATCTTCGTCCACGGTTTTTGCAGTTAATTTAATCCTTATCTTTTAAAGAATGCATGCTGTGTATTATAAAAAACTAAAAATATTGTTCTCTGAGCTTACTCAGCCACAACTGGACAGACACCAACGATCACAGCGTACGTGGAAAATGACCATTGCTTTTACTGCGCTAAGTGGCCGACATGTCTTACTAAGCGGACCTAAACTGTACTGACATGTTTTCTACTGCAGTAACGAGACATAAACAACAGACCTCAGGTCGCCTCCGAACGGCGAATAATACTAACAATAGTGAAATGTTTTTTTCAAATTCGTGCCCCTGGCAAGTGTTTCATTTCATCAATCATGTCCAAGTTTTGATGGTATACGTTCGTTCCATCGACAACACAAGCGGCCAAGTTCTCCTGAGCAAATGGAATATTTCCTCTGATCTTCATTGCCACGACTCGACAAATCTTTTGTTTCTCGCCACTTCTGCTAATGCGTATCTGATGTCAATTCTTTCCATCGTGAATACCGTTTGAACACTCCAACTTTTCTTTGAGATTACGGCCACATAGTCCCTTTAAACCAGATTGAAGTGACCTCCGAGACCTGAACTTCGATTGTATACAATTTAGCGGCTTCAGAAGCTAGTGGTGTAATGTAAGATCTTCACTACGTTCTCCATGTACTATTGATTGACAGTTTTCTCGCCCCGCGCGGTTAATTTTTCCCTCGGGAGCCTCTCGACCAATTGGAAATATCCGCACTCACAGAGTGCGAGTTGAAACGATTTTCGGGGGCCTTCCGTGCAGGCGCTCCCTCACCCTTTACGTGTCTCCCTCGCGCGCGCCCGTTCTCTCTTTCGCCCACTATTTCCAAGCGCCTGCTACGCAGGCTACTTATGGGGTGAACATTTGCTGAAATTCGCACTTCCGGGTCACTGTCTGGTACTTCTCCATACGTTACTACACCTGGCCAGCACTCTCTGCCCCCCAAAAGAATACAGGTCCTCTCCACCATCGATGTTGACAAGAAAGTTTCGAAGGTTTTAAGCCACGTGAAGCGTCATCGGCAGGGTTAACCTTTCCTGGGCAGTGCCTCCATTGGTCAGGTGATGTAACTTTACGTATTTCAGCCACACGGTTAGCAACGTACGTCTGAAATCGTTTAGATTCATTCTTAATATACTGCAATGTCGTCTGAGAATCTGACCAAAATGTCGTCTTGCTCATCTTGAAAGTCAGCTCATCTACAAGCACTCTGTACATCTTCACAGACAAGGTCGCTGTTTGCAGCTCAAGCGTTGGAATCGAAATTGGTCTCACTGGCGAACTCCTCGACCTTCCAACGAGAAAAGAACATCTTACAGTTCCGCAAGCATAGGCCAATCTGAGGTACTAGCACATGCCGTAGCCATCTTCTGAAGCATCAGAAAATAAGTGAAGGGATATGTCTACTACTGTGCTGTCGATCAGGTGACATCGCGGTACTTGAACTTGTGACAAGACAGCCACCTTGCACTTCCACTCGTTCCAAAGGCTTTGTAAATCTTCAGGTATCAGATCGTACCATCCCAGATTTAGCTTCCACAGTCTTTGCAAAATCTTCTTAGCTTCCAGGACAACCGGGCAAACAAATCCCATGGGATCATACAGTGAGCTTACTGCTGACAGAATTCCACGTTTAGTAGGTGGTTGGTGGGGTTCACGAACCTTGAATAAGAAAGCATCTTTCTCCACATCCCACTGCACACCTAGTGTCCTTTCTACAGGGAGGTTCTCAAGATCTAAATCTAGAGTTGGCTTCGCACGATCCGCTTCAGGTATCTTAGACAGCACCTCTCGACTGTTACTCATCCATTTCGTCAGGATAAATCCAGCTTCGCTAAGCAAACACGTCACTTCGCCGGCTAGCGAGCTTGCTTCAGATACTGTCCTCACTGACTTCTCAAGGTCATCTACGTAGAGATCCTTGTCGACCGCACTTACAGCCTCATCACTAAATCTTCCCTTACGGTCCTCTGGAGCTCTCTTTAAGCAAAAGTTTGCACAACTGGGCGAGTCTGTGACACCAAAGATATGAGTTGTCATTTGAAATTCCGAGAGCCTCTCAAGGTCACTGTCCTCCCACCAAAGAAATCTCAAAGCATCAGAGTCCTCTGGGGGTACTTTGACTTGGTTAAACATGCCCTCAATGTCAGCTACTAGTGCTATAGGATATTCTCTAAACCTCAGCAAAATACCAAGCAAATTGTTAGTTAAGCCGGGATCCTGGAGCAACTGGTTGTTGAGAGAAACTCCGTCGTGCAAAGACGCCGCATCAAATACTACACGAATTTTGCCCTGCTTTTGAGGGTGAAACACACCGTGATGTGGCAAATACCATGTCCTTTGGCTTCGGCGCACCGCCTCTTCTTCAGTCATTTTTCTGGCATATCCTTTCTGAATGAGATTCTCCATAAACTCTCTGTACTTTCTGTGAAAGTTCGCATCACGCTTGAGTTTTCTCTTTAAAGACTGTAGTCTTGCCTCTGCTGTCTGCTTGTTGTTTGGCAGCCAAGGGGTATCACTCTTCCATAACATTCCATCTTCGTAGTGTCCACCTACTACAAAAACTGAGTTTTCCATTCTTTTCAGTGCTTCCTGGTCTTTAATTGACATTCCTTTCTTGGAACTCCTGTTCATGTCAATATCTTCAAGCCTTAGAAACTGTTTCATTTGATGATCTACCAACTCATCACCATACTTTACAAAATTCACATTCTTTGGTTGGGAGCACATAGTATTTGCAGCATCAACTGGTCCAAGCACAACCCAACCCAGTACAGTGCGAACAGCATATGGTTCTCCTGATCCCCCTCTCCTAAATTCCTCTTGCACTTGGGCTTCAGGAACGTTTGCACCGATCAGCATAGTCACCTGCTCGTCATCTACGTCAGGGATTTCAAGGTCCTTTAAATGAGGCCACTTATACAAGTCCTTAGCTCTTGCTGTAGTGATGTTAAGATTGTCTACAACTTTAACGTTTTCGATTTCTAGGGTGCGATTGTCCTGGCTATCAACAGCTTACACTCGAACATTGGCTTGACCAACTTTAATTGAGGACTCGCCCGACAATGTGCATACAGCCAAATTGTCACAGTTGTTAACTTGTAATCCAAGTTTATCACAAATAGCCTTGGAGAGAAATGTCTCTTCACCCCTAGTATCAAGCAGCGCATATGTAGCAACAGAATCTCCTTCTTTGCTCATTATCTTAACTGGAACAACTTGTAATGCAACCTTAGTCCTTGAGGTCGTGGAATACGTGCGACTTGCTATTTCAACAGGTGCTGTAGTTACAGTATTCACATTTGCTTGCTCTCTCGGCCCTGGGCCTTCCTTAGGGTTCGCCAATGTCCCCTCTTTATCCTCTATTGGTTTGTGCAATAAGGAATGATGTGGTTGTTGACAATGTTTACATTTAAAGGTTGACTGCCACTCACTAACAAAGTGTCCCTTGCGTAAACAGTTCAAACAAAGTCCCTTGTACCTTGCAAAGACTATTCTCTGCCTTATAGATTTGTTTATAAAATCAGGACAGTGCTCTATCTTATGTGTAGATTCACAACCATAACATTTTACTTTCAGCGTTGTAGCATTTGACTCCTTGTCTGATTTCGCTGGGTCACTAGGTCCAACTTGCACTGCCATTGTCGTTGTCTTGGGCCCGGTCACTACATTAAGACTTGGGGGCAACGTTTGTTGACTGGCTCTTGGGTTTCTTCTTTGGAAGAATTGCTTCGTCTCTCCAACCCTTCCGAAGACTGGGTCATTAGCTGCTTCAGCACGCCTTTCAATAAACATCACTAGATCCTCAAGAGTTGGGAAACCTTTTCTTTCTCTAATTCTCAGAGCCCCATCTCTCCACTTAATCTGTAGCACAACAGGTAACTTCCTCGACATTTTCGCAAAATTTGACATGTTCATTTCTGACAGGGCATTAAGTGATCTTAATGTCTCATACAGTGTCTTTGATTGGTCAACAAATTCCTGCAGCCCTTGTCCATCGTTGTTTGATATGTTTGGTCCATCAACTAAAGCATCAACACATGCCTTTGCCACAATATGTGGTTGTCCAAAACGTTGCTGCAACATTTTTAGGGCTTTACCTAGCCCACCAGGCACTCCTTCAAAACCTGCACAGCACTTCTAGCTGGGCCATCAAGAAACTGTAACAAACGCGACATTTTCTGAGCTTCTGAAATGTTCTGGGTATCAACCATTTCCTCAAAACGCGATTTGAATCTGAAATATTCACAGGGATTACCAGAGAATTTGACCACATCCAAAGGAGGGAGACTGGATTTAGTTACTATCGAATCTATACTGGTTGTGAGCCTTGCCATCATAGTCTCCGTTGCAGGTGTGGGAAATGATACACTACCAGGCTGGCAAACTCGATCGTGCGTTAAAGCTCTATAAATAAAGGGGGCTGCTTCTGGATTCATGCTACGCTCCTTAACACAAGGCTCTAAAATTGCTGCTCCACCTGGGGTTGACCTAAATAATGTAACCGTCCCAGGCAATGATTTCTCCGCAAGTGATGCCTGCAATTCTGTCTTCTCATCCTTTATCTTGGGTTTATGTTCCGCAATTTCCAGCTTTCTGTCTCTTTCCATTGATTCCTTAATAATGCGTTTTGGTTTAATATTTCTTAGCGGTTCCTCACAGTTTAGGTCTTGTACACTATTTGCGCTGCTAGTAGAACCTCCAAGGGGATCTTCAAGCACCTCATAAAAATTGAACCTTGGTTTTAGTTAATTCCACAGCATCCTCAGCTTCTGCAATTTGGTTTTCTAACTTTATCTGTTCTTCCTTTAATCTCCTTGCTTTAGCTCTTTTTAATTGTTCCACCTTCTTCTCAGAAAGAACTTTCTGTAACCTTGTCTTTTCACGAGCAGCTGCACTTGATCTGGAAACATTAGACCCTTTTGAACGAACAGAGCAAATACTTCGAACATCATCCTCACGCTCAGACAGTGGTACATTAGCCGAATATACTTTGGTAAGTTGCATCATGTCATCATCTGCCATATTGTCTCCTATCTCGGAAACATTTGCAATCCTTTCTTCAGAAGCGATGTATCAGTCTATTAACTCAAGATATAAGTGGTAGTTTCGATTTTGTTCAGCATATCGATTCTCCTCATACATTCTTTCACTCTCGTGCAATAACTGGATCAAATCATAGTAGACATGCGAATATCGTTTCCACTGGCTATCCAAGCGATGCGAGTCTTCGCGAACTTCAATGGCAAATTTGTGATCTGTCAAATACTCATCAAGTCTACGATAAATCTTTGTTAACTCTCCAAGATGGCCAGCTTTCGATTTCTTCAAGGCAACAATTCTTTCAGAAACAGCCGAATTATCAGCAACTGCATTTAACTCCCTTCCGCTTTCAATGTCAATATCACGCTCTCCTCTTCGCTGGCTTTCTGCCATCACAAGTTTATAACATAACAAGCATGCAAATGTTACAAATACAAATGTACCTCCAAACAGCATATATCTCCGTACGTAACTCTTGATCAAACCTCGTTCTCTCACAAAAATTTAGAGGAAATATGGGATTCTTCGACGAGAAGATCACACTCGGCACAAATTACTAGTCCACGCGTCGTTACTAAATCCTGTTTAATCCACCGTTTCCTTTCACCGCTCCTTCACGAGCAAATACAAATTCATCGACGATACTCGATACTTGAAAAAACTTGTTCATGCAACTGCATCAAACTGAACTATCAAGCTACAAAGAAGAAAATAGAATCCACGCGAAAATATCGACGCTTAGGCTCTAAATTTTGTGACCAACTGCATCACAACTAAGTCACGTGCTCGAAAACAAAGAAAATACATTAACATAATTAAAATTCGAGGGAAAAAGACACGACAGAGTTTAATCTTACGTCTATGTTGGGAAAATCATCCATTATTTATCTAATAGTTTAAATAACTTTTCATGTAAAACAATCGCGTAGATAGTATAATCAGCATTTGTTTATCCATTAAACTCGTAATGAAAAGAAAGACTTGCATTATCTTTTAGTTTTGGTAGTTTGAAATAAATAAATGGGAAAAGAGATTCAAAATTACTTCTATTAAGGAGCGATCCAAATTGGAAATTATTGTTGTAGTAAACATAATCCATAATATCTCTGAAAACTCTTGAAGGTTCTGTGGATGGCTTGTAATGAATATTGGGGTAAACATTTTCATTTTCACTTTAAAGTAACATCTTGTTAATTTTCTGTTATTTGCGACATTAAAAGTTTGGTACAAAAATCGGTTTGCTGTTTGTGAGTTTACATTTGCACTGTTTACAAAAAAAATAAAAACATGACGTGGTTTTGGCACCTCATTTGTTATTCTAAAATTTCCTTCTCTTTGTCTTAAATCTGTAGAATTCGTCACGTACTCATTAAGATAAGTCCAAGATTTTGGAGCTGTTGTTGTTTTGTACCTCCCGTCAAATTTTACACTAGGAATGTATAGTTGTAGTTTTGTAATTATTACTCTACAAACGTCATTACCCTCCCTCCATATAAGGTTGTTGTCACTTTCAAATTCAATGTTTAATTCAAATCTGGAATCTGGTAACATCTTATCTTTAAAAGCCTCAAAAAATGAATATCGATTAAGAAGAATTTCACAATTAACAATACTCGAATTTTTTAGTTGTTTTTTTCTTGCATCAAACCCCTCATTGAAAGTAGTATCTTCATGTTCAATAAAAATTCTTGGCGTCCAACCAGTGTTTATAAGATTTCTTGCGTGATGGACTTGCCTTGTTAAATATTTATTTTTGTTTGGGGAGTTATTTGAATCAAGATAGTAAAATTCATTTGTTCCAATACTATCAACATATGAAGGATTATACTCAAGCAAATTTTTAATATTTACAACATGATTGGCAGAATTACATTGATAAACCTCTCGGCCATTAATACTAAAACTAATTTTTTTTACAAAAGAACTTGCACCATTAACAATTCCATTTTTATCATTGATGTTTACATTACGCCCAGTTAGTTTTGTTAATTTAAAATCCATTGATAATCGCGCATTGTACCAATCAAGTGAAGTCTTATCAACAACAAATTTACAATTACCTCTGTTTTGATAATTATTATTAGTAGGGATTATTAAAGGTTGTTCGAGATTAAAAACTAAATCTTCATAACCTTCAACATGGTCTCTAAAGGATTTCATTTTATGTAATGGTTATACAAAGAGAAGCTCAAAGCTTTAAGCTCTAAGAATTAGTTTTCCATCGTCTTGTTTTATTTCTGCCTCTCGCTCGTGAAGAACAAGAGCATAAAAGTTATAATCAGCGTTTGGATTGGCTGATAATTCGAAATGAAACGCTAGTTTTGTTACTCCATCTTTGATGTCCATTTTTTGTTTTGTTAGATCAAAGTAAATAATTGGATAAACTCCTTTGTAGCTGGCCATATCAAGAATTGTTCCGCCTTGAAAGTCGTTGTTTGCGTGAACAAATTCTAGTAAACCTCTAAAAACTCTTGTTAATCTGTAGATGGTTTATAGTGAAAATCAGGGTATTTATTTCCATTTCTAACCTCGAGATAACATCGTGATACATTAGCATTGGCTGGTAAATTACCAAAAGTATCATATATAAATGGATTTTGTGTTTGTGAGTTAATTCTTGCTGTGTTGATAGCCCAAACAAATATATGGCGTGGTTTTGAAATAGCGGTTGTAATTCTGTAATGGCCTGTTTGCTGTTGCATATTATTTGATGTATGAACGACTTCGTTAAGATAAGTCCATTTGTAAGGTTTAAGATAATTTTCCATGTATAACTTTTGGCCTTCTGAGTTAAAAGTTAACTTTGGAATATATAACTCAAGTCTTTTTATACACCGAATTCATAATGGCGGACGGCTCGGGTAAGCCTCGGTACGAGTACATGAAAACGAGGCGGGTGAGGATAGGATTGTAATTCCAATATGGCAGCACCTCAAGTAAACACGTTTACAGCTCCACTTCTACTAACGGAAAATGATATTCCTGGAGCTAGTCTTGAGGGAAGGAAACCAGCAGAGTTGAAAAAAGCTGATCTATTGTTTTGGCTACGATGTAGGGGTGATTCGTGTAAAGGCCTGAACGTAAAAGCACAGCTCGTAAAGCGGTATGTTTCTATCGAATAATTATCCAACGTACGCCTATTGTAAACATTGAATGTTCTGTTATTTCCCGCTCGAATGCAGATTCTAAGAACCAAAATTTCATTTGCTCTGGAAAAACATATCATCATATATTAATATTAGCGAATTAAACTGAAATTATTTGAATGCTGTGTTTTGTTGTATCTTTATCTTATAGAGTTGAGGAGTATATTGCAAGTGGCAGAGACCAACTTATAGTTGACCCTGATCCAAATAAGATTTATACGAAACGAAAAGCCAGGGAATGCTCTATTTCGCTTCCCGATTCTTCATCCCAGAATAAGGCTAGTGCCGGAGTAAAATACCCATCTACTGGTTGGGGGAAAGCTCTAGAGAAGTTGCCATTGTTTACAAAAGCTGAAATGAAAAAGCATATAGAAAATTCAGGTAAAAAGATGGGAAGTGTGGAACACCATTCTGTTCCCACAAGTTTGAAACGTGCCAAGACCTTTCTTCAAGATGAATATTTAAAGGATATTGAGGCAAATGATGATGAACATTGTTTCTATTTTAAATGCAAGTGCTATCACAGCTATAAGAAACACGATGCTCCTCATACTATTCAGGTTGCCCTTTGCATTATATCTGGACAAGTGATGGATGCGACTTGCACATGTGCTGCTGGGAAAGTTGGTTATTGTAACCACACACTTGCTCTCATGTTGAAAATTTGCAAATACTCATTGTTCGAGAGCAAAACAACTGAAGACTTAAGGGATGAATTAGATGAAAATCCAACTTTGGCATGTACCTCAAAGTTACAAAGTTGGCATAAAAAAGGTCGAGGTGATTCAATTCATCCGCAGCCAGTGATGGATTTAGTTGTCTCTAAAATTAAGCCCGACGATGAGAAGTCTGACAAGGCTGTTGCCTGTCAACTCTATGAGGCCCGCAAAATAACAAAGCATGATATTTTAGAGGAAGAGAGTTTTAAAAAAGCCATTGCAGCAATCAATCCTAAAATGGGTATTGCTACCCTTGCCTCAAATACACCCAGTGAAATGGTGCAGACCAAATATGGAAACAGCCCCGCTGGGTCTACAAACAGTTATCAGTTATCTTATTCTGAGGCCAACTTTCCTGTGTATACTGATATAAGTACTGTTGCAAGAAGTCCTGATTCAAATGCCAATATAAACAGCTATCCAAGATTCCCCCTTAAAGACAATGAACCTAGCTCTTATCCAGACACTCTCACTGAAGAGGAGAGAATGTTTCTATCTTCACTTGAGGTTGATGAAGATGAACTTAACAAAATTGAAGTAGAAACAAGAGAGCAGGTAGGCAGTGAGAGATGGAGGGAAGAGAGAAAATTTAGGTTCACAGCCTCAAGGTTCCATCTGATTTCTAGAAGGCAAAGAAATCATGACTCTTTTTGTAAAGAACTTATGCACCCCAAGGTGTTTACAAGTAGACACACTGAACATGGAAGAAAGTATGAGGCAACTGCCATTCATGAATACCAAAAATTCATGAATGCAAGAAAAACACCAGTGGTGGTGCTCAAGTGTGGACTTGTAATTTCAAGTGAAATGCCAGTCTTTGCAGCTACCCCTGATGGGAAAGTCATTGACTTTGACTGCAGTCAGCCTTTTGGAATTTTGGAAGTCAAATGCCCATCAAGCAAAGCTGCCGTCACCCCACTAGATGCCTGTGCCGATCCCAAATTTTTCTGTCGACAAGTAGGTGACCAGTGTTGTTTAAAAACTGATCATGAGTACTATGCTCAAGTACAAGGCCAATTGGCTATAACTGGTGCTGCTTGGTGTGACTTTGTTGTCTATACATTCAAAGGGATGTCAATCCAAAGAATAACATTTGACCAAGAATTCTGGGATAACATTAGTCAGAAACTCAAGGCATATTATTTCCAGCATTTTCTCACTTTTGCTGTCTCAGAATACAAGGGCCAGCATAATGAAGCAAGGCCTACAAGATTATAATCCCTAAAAGGTGGACTGGTCACCTCTCTTTCAATTGTCAATAATGTATGCTTTTTTATAGCAACGCCCCTGCTTTGTTCTAACACAACATTACATGTATGCAACAAAAGTTTACTTTCAGGTAATTAAGGGTAGTTTCATGCATTGTTCTATGATATAATAGGATCTTGAACATTACACAGATGTGCACAAACAGTCCACATCTGGTTTACAATACCAAATAGACTGAGAGGGACTACACCATCCCAGATGTGAAAATTCTTAATTTTGTTGATTGCCCTCTCAACATGAATTCTGAGAGATGCAATTTCTTGTGTTTTTACAACATCCTCAGCAGGCATCTGAGCTGAACTGCCTAAAAATGGGGGGATGTTAAGGGACACACCAACTGGTAGAAGATCCTGAATAGTGAATCCTTTGTCAGCCATAACAGAATCATTAGCTTCAAAAGAGAGGTCCAGAAATCCACTTCTCTCAGTTATTTCCCTATCAGATATGCTGCCCGTGTATAGTTGACTTATAAAGGAGATATGACCAGCAGGAGAAATAGCAATCAATCCTTTAAGAGTTGTCTGGTTCTTGTAAGAGCTAAATAGCTCACTGTTCAGGAGTAAACTACTCGGCATCTGACACTTGATTTCAGTGCAATCTATTATAGCCCTAGTACTTGGATACTTGCCTTTGAAGTCTTGAGGCATGTTATCATTCACCACTTTTCGGGATGGCAATATGTTCAACTGCCCAAACCTTAAATACATGAAATTTACCCAGGAAATTACAATTCGGCTAACTGTGGATTGAGATATATCGAATAAATGCCCCAGATGGCGTTCTGGAAATCCCTGTCTTAATCTACACATTACCAGGAAGAACTCCTCTTTAGCATTTAAAGTTCTAGGCCTCCCTGGTCCAACGCCAAGTTCAGGTTCTCTTTCATAATATTCAGGGTCAACATCGTTGGAAACAGAACGCCAAAAACGAATATTTTCTCCATTTTGCCCCGGATTTAAGTAATTGTACGTAGCCATGAAAACGTCATACGATGGGAAGCCAGTATAAAATGTAATATCTTCATCAGAGGTGAAATTATCTACTGTAAAAATCCTCTTCTCTAAGTTCGCACACTTCTCTGAAATTTTGAAAGCATGGGTCCTCACTTTTTCAACCTCTGCTTCTAACTTTGCATTTTTCGTTCTGCTCTCTTCAAGTAACTGCTCCATTTTAGCTAGCTTTTTTCGAAGATCGTCGTAGGACAGCTGATTGTCTGTTGTTACAGTTTCGCTACTTTCTGCTTCGGAATTACTTTCTAAGGAAAACTCGTTTACTGAACCAGTAGCATCGATACTAAGGGATTCTGAAGACGGACCGGCAACTGCACTCATATCGAGCGATGTTCGAGCACTTCCTGCTTTCCTCTTATTCTGCTTTTTATTTTGAATCGAAGCAGAATTACCTCTTGGTGTCGGCGGAGGTCTCTTCCGAGGTGAGCTCCTTTTCCATTCAAAAACTGATGGAACTGCTCCGTCTACGTAACTTAACCGCCCAATGCCTAAACTCTTCTTAAGGTGTTCATTCTTAAAATGCAGAGAGCAGACTTTAGTAGAATCTGTAATCGTGAAATGTTTACCCGTATCTCTTCGAATCGCGTGCAGCCATTGCGCCCTCAAGCTTGTATCGGTCGGGATGCTAAAAAATCCAACTTTCTCGCCGTTTGGACCGGTGGTTCCTTTTTGATTACAAAGTGGCACACAGCAATACCGATTCTGTGGTGATTTATTTTCATTCATGGTAAAAAAAGGTACTTTGTACAACCACGCTTTAAATTACACAACACGCTATTCTGTATTTTTTTCTGCTCGAATCCTCACCCGCCTCGTTTTCATGTACTCGTACCGAGGCTTACCCGAGCCATCCGCCATTATGAATTCGGTGTATAATAACTCTGCAATTAGCACCAGCTTGGAACACTAAATTTGCATCGCTTTCGATTTCAAAATTTATTTCAATCTTTGTGTTACGAAATAGTTTGTCTTTTAATGCCTCAAAGAAAGAGTACCTATTAAGAGGTATTTCACAATTGACTTCAACTGAAGTACTTAGTACTTTTTTTTTTAAATGAAAACCTACGTTGTAGGTTGCTTCAGCAGGACGTTCCTCTGCAGAGCGCGATGTATCAGGATAGTAAAATTCTTTAGTGCCAATACTCTTTGCGTAAGAGGAATTATACTCAAGTAAGTTTTTGATATTTGCAACATGATTTGCTTCATTACAACTATAAACTTCTTTTCCATTTGCTAAGATAGTTAATTTTTTTATAAATGAGTTAGAACCATTTACAATTCCATTGTGATCGGCAAGAGTTAAATTTCCTCCAGCTAATGGAGTTACTTTAAAATCCATTGAAAAACGCGCGTTATACCAATCAAATGGAGTAGCCTCGCCCGTATTATCAGCGATAAACTTAAGGTTTGGTGCTGTCACTTGGGCAGCGTTATTCGCTGGGTCAGCTGTAACTAGAGGTTGTTCAAGATAAAAAATAACATCTTCATATCTCTCTAGATATTTTGGGTTTCTAAACGATTTCATTTTATATTAATAATTATATAATTTTCTTAGGTTTTCTACATATTGGTTATATTCCTTTTCAGTCATTTTTTTACGTGTTGTTTTTTGTGGGGTAGGAGGATTTTCGCGAGAAAGTATTTTTAGTATTTTATCACCCGCCTTTTTGTCGGCAAATGTCACTTTTTTGGGCGGCGGCGGAGGGGTCGGAGGCGTAAGCGGTTTACGTTTAGAAGCTGGTTTTTTAAAAAAGGATTTACTGAGTCCATTATTCCTTCTCCACAGATGTGTTGTTTAGTGTATTTTCCTATTTCTGGGTCGTATTTTCTTTTAAATTCTGATTGTCGCATCATTTTATCTATAGAATTATACTAATGAATTATCCTCTGTATGGCGAAGCAACAGCGTCATAAACCAATCAATTCTGTTTAAATCAATAGGTTTTCCGATTGAATCAGTTACATATATTCTCATTTCAGAAATATAATTAGAACTCACAGGGCAGTACAGTTGCCTTCGCGGTTCGAAAGTGAATGGATAACTCCCCGTAAGATTATCAGTTAGAATAACGGCAATTGTGTCTGTATTTGCTCCATTTGCAACACTATCCTTTATAGCGGTTGTGTTTATATTTAATGAATCAATCGAATTTGTGATATTTGGGAGGCGTGTTCCATACTCTGTTTTAGTCACCAGTTTTTTGTCAAACCCGATGAGATCTCCAAAATCTGTTCCACGCAGATCAAGTTGGTAGTTTCCATCAAGTGATACTAACACTCGATACGTACTAAGAATAAAAGTGAAATTGATTGAATACACCTTTTCTCCTTTGGAGCCTGTTGAGTGATGAGACTTTTGATCCATGTACTGATGGATGTAATCATTTATATCTGAGTAGGAATACATTCCATTTGTAAAAGCTATTGTTTGCCAGGTTGATCCATCGTGGGTGTATTTGATTGCATTGTTTTTGTAATGAGGGGGACATTGGGGGGGTCTGAACACCGCAACACCGCAAAAAATTCTGCCGAACACCGCATCAACGCAAGAAAAGTCGCTGGATCACCGCCACCGCAATATCTATTTTCAGTCTGATGATTTTAGCGTCAGTACAAGATAAAGCTTTCAAGATTTTGCCTTTGACCTTAAGAAAATCTCTGAAACAACACATAACAAGGCCAAAGCTGTAGTTACTCTGCCTATGCCTTTCGATCTTGGTTGTTACGTACACTTTGACTCTAGAATCCTAGAAGATCTATGAACTTGAGCGGAAAAAATTACCGCTGCATCGTGCTACAAGAATATTTCCGGAGAGTCGCTTGTCCTGAAATTAATTAACATTGTCACAGAAAAATACTCCCAGTCTCCTTTCTTGAATATTTAAGTTTCAGGCTTTGAAACCTTTTAACTATGGGTACTCAGGCAATAGACCGTATGCATGATGACGTAACACGCCCGAAAGGCAGTATGGTAGTTGTAGTCACGCTCAAATCCAAGATGGCGGCCAGTTGTGTTAGTAGTGGGGGAAATAGGAAAAGTACGTAGTATTTGACGTATCTGAGGGCTCAAATAAATACCCCGAGCATACATACATACTTCTTAACAGCATGAGAGAAATGTGGTTAAACATACCTATTTAACAGGACCTCTATATTGTCTCCCAAACCTAA
Source organism: Porites lutea (assembly GCF_958299795.1). NCBI lineage: Eukaryota > Metazoa > Cnidaria > Anthozoa > Scleractinia > Poritidae > Porites > Porites lutea. Next base: position 21,055,663 of record NC_133205.1, on the reverse strand, counting down.
CCTTTTGTCTGTTTTCCGTATGCCAGAACGTTCGCTAAAAAGAACATATTTATCCCATTAGCATAACTACAGCCTTACTAACTTCATAAGATATTGGCGGGGTTGACTGGTAAACAATCCTGAATAATGATACAACTCCCGGGTAGGGAAGGGAGGGGTTGGAATTGTCATGGGTTTGGGTATAAGAGGGGTTTGAAACCCTGACCCTGTTAAGGCCAAAAATAACCTTAAGTAACTACACTATTTTGGAAAAAAACCTCCCCATAGGGCTTATATCTGGTCCTGAAAATGATTTCGTGGATTTCGTGTTGATCGATGACCTGCTAACCTGAAGGACGAACCTCTCCAATTTCGTATTGCTTCAAAATACCCGACGATAGTATTTTGCTATACCCTTTCTGAGACGTTTCCACACCCTGTTTAGGACACGCTTGCTTGAATTATATACTCTATTCAGATCCTGTTCAGGGCAGAGAGGCAAAATTACATAAACCAGCGGCACGTCCCTGTATAGGTCATATATCGAATATCTTTAATTTTCAAACCCAGAACAGCCCGCGACTCATTTATTCTAGCCAAAACTAGTGTTCGCGTTACCACGTTGGCTTGAAATTTTATTCTTTCTTTCTCTTTTTTTTCTCTGTTATTTCTTTCTTAAACAAAAAGAAAACACACCTTACCCCTCCCCCTTGTCCCTCCCCCCTAGTCTCCAGCGGCCCGTTCACGCGCTTGATATCAATGCTATTTGACCCATTTGAGAAAGTAGACAAAAATAGGTCAAATAGTGATCCAAACAGCGTCTTAAAGGTACCAGAAGATCGAACGACCTTGGAGTGGGTTTAGACAGATATCAGATTGACCTCCGTACGACCTTATAGTCCTTATACAGTTAAGACTAGCTACGATATTCAGATACAGAGACAATGCGTGTTACTTACCAAATGCATTCTACAAACTTCGCGAGTCTCTTTTCCTCCTTGTTTATGGAGCATCGAAATTTGTTTTTCCACCTATAGTCTTCTCCACCTTTGCCCTCCTCGTAAAAAAAAGCAACGCAATGAACTACGCAGTCAGGATCGACAGGATCAGCTGCGTCAGTCGCAAGGTTTTCGCTCATCTTTCCTGACGAACGTACGTGTGGCGATCCGGGTCGCGAAGGTCACGTTGCTTATCAAGTTACTTAATATAAATGAAAAACAGGCTTAGGATTGGTGACGGGCAGCGTATTTAATATTAACTAGAGAGTATTAGAGGGGTCTTAGAGGACCCTTAGAGTGTATTTTATTTCAAATCAAACATGATGGAGGCTAAATTTAGAACTGACAAGCTTCAAAATGGAAACCGCGACACCGCAGATAACTTCGTTTCACCGAACACCGCAGACTTTAAGACGCAAACATCGCACACCGTGAGGTTTAAGAACACCGCAACACCGCAAGCTGAGATTTTATTCACCGCAACACCGAATGAAAAAATGCCCAACACCGCAACACCGCAAATCCCCAATGTCCCCCTCTGTAATCACTTCTGATGTTGTACCAAGAGTAAGTCATCGACAACCTGTCGAGGGCGAGAGAATGCCTAAATTCTGGATCAAGTTTTAGAGGAGGATTAAATTTAACTGTAAAATCATGGGGTTTGTTTGTTCCTATTTGTTCTCGTTTAACGGAGGAAATATGAATCGCACTTTCATTCATTTATCTTATGTCTATACACTTTCTTAGAAGCGCATTAAGTTGGTTATTATTAATAACTCCTAGGTCTCTAAGTTGATGCGTGATTTGAATGTATTCAGAAATAGCACCGTTGTTTCCTGCGACAAGTGATCCACCTAGTAATTCAAGTCTGTTTATTAGTTCTTGGGGGGAGTTGTAAAAGTAAATACCCTGGCCTCGCTGGGCTCGTCCTTATCCTACTTGTAGATCAAGTGAAACTAAATAAAGATTAAGGATGTTTCTATATTTACTTAACAAACCATGTTGCATTGTATAGAGATCAAGTTCTTCTTTTTCAGCTTCTGTTTTATTTTTGTTCTCTTCAAAGCGCCAATTCTATTACCATTTCATTTTTATCATTAGTTACTTCATCATAAATTTCTTGTAGTCTTGTAGGGTTAGTATTAAAAAAATCATTTGGTCTTGGATATCCTAAATAAGATAAAACTTCTCTATCCTGATTGTTAAATTTTTTTTCAATGTCATATAATGTAGGAGTTTTTCTTGATTGCTCAGTACCTGATTGTTCTTGATTATCAACTTCTATTTATGGTAATTCTTGCATATCAGCCAATCGCTCTAACTGATTAAAACCTTGAGTAATAGCGCGCTGATTGGCTCAAACTCCTTCTGTAAGAGCCAAGTAGTCATCCTAGTCATCGCAAATCATGCCTAGTCATCCCTACTCAGCCCAGTTATTTATCTAGTCATCTCTAGTCATCCCAGTCATCCTAGTCATCCCTAGTCATCCGTAGTAATTCCAGTCATCCCTAGGCATCCCTAGTCATCCTTCTCTCTGATTCTGTTTTTCCCAGGCAGTTTCTTTTATTTTTTTTCACCTGTTTGGCAAGATCATCGGATTCAATCTTATTTTTAGCCCAAGTTTTGATTTCTTGAATGTCCATTTTTATTTAATCACTATATAAATGGAAATACCTAACTATGATACTGAGGATGCAGATAAAACTTATAAACAGTTATTTCCCTTTATGCCTTCAGACACATTTCGAATGTTGATCTGTGGAAATAGTGGAAGTGGTAAAACTAATTTATTGTATCACATGCTAATTAAGCCACGGTTGTACTACGATGAGATTTAGCTCTATGCGCGTAATGAAATAACCCCAGTAACAGAAATGGATTACGAAGACAACCAAAAAATTGTGATATTCGATGATTACGTCTGTGATAAAAATCAGAGACAAATCATTGATTATTTCATTGAAGGACGACATAAGAATTGCTCTGTAATCTACCTCAGTCAGTCGTTTTACAAAACTCCAAAGGATATTCGGCTAAATTGCTCTCACTACTGTTTATACGAATTTCCATCATCGAGGGAGTCCAACAGAATATCATCTGAGTTGGGAGTTGATAAAAAAACATTATAAAGCAGCAACTAGAAAACCGTACACATTTCTGTATGTTGATAAACCAAAGAAAGTCATTGCAAAAAACTTCACGGATTATATAAACAATAATTAAAATGGGAATATTTAATGAACATTCTCATAATCATCCTTTTGCTCGCGGAATTCAAGGCGCTCCGGGAGTTGGGTTTCATCTCACTTCAAGTGGGGATTATGATATGATAAATAAAAAACTAAGAAATGTTGGTGCTCCGGCATCCAACACCGATGCGGCAACAAAGAAATATGTTGATGAGAATTCTGGCGGTGGAAAAACATCATTATTAACAGTTGATTCCAACATTGATATGGAGGACTCCTTCCGTATTCTAAACCTTAAAGCACCATCTGATGCAGATGAACCAGCCACAAAACAATACGCGGACAGTCATTTTTTTTACAGAGATGGAAGTCATCCAATGACTGGGGATTTCAACATGAACAATAATAAGATAGAAAATCTTCCAACACCAACAGTCAATGGTGACGCTGCGACTAAGAAATATGTAGACGACTCCAAAGTCGATGGTAGTGTCTTTTTAAAGCTAGATGGATCAAGATTAATGACTGGAAATCTGAATATGGGCAACAATCGAATATTCAATCTTCCACTTCCAACAGGGAATAATCAACCAACAACATTGGGTTTCACCGATCTTAAGCATCTCCACCTTGATGGAACAGTCCCAATGGGAGGAAATGTAAATATGAACAATGAAAGTATAAATCATTTAAGTCCACCAACATCAAACACAGATGCTGCAACCAAAAAGTATGTGGATGATACTATACCCGATACTAGTTCTTTTTTAAAAAAAGATGGTACTATTGGTACTATAGAGTTCTCTAGATTACTAGAGCAAATTGCTGCTGAGCCTTCGGGATGTTTATTAATAACGGGTGACTTCAATTTCCACATGGATGATCCAGACAATGCTAATGCCAAGCGGTTTGCAGACCTTCTTGAGTCATATGATCTGAAACAACATGTCAATTGTGGAACTCATGCCAGTGGCCATACCCTTGATTTAGTCATTACAAGATCAGATGACTCACTTATCAAGGATACCAAAGTTAAGGATCCTGTTATTTCGGATCATCTTGCAATTCATTGTGTGTTATCTATTCAGAAACCACAATTTAGAAAAAAATTGATTAACTTCCGGAAATTACACTCCTTAAATATGGACTCCTTTTGTAAGGACATTATGGATTCTCCTTTGTTACAAGATCAAGCTACAGACTTAGATACGATGGTAGATCAGTATGATAGGGTTCTGCGACAGTTATTGGACCAACATGCTCCAAAAAAGAAACGTCAGGTAACTGTAAGGCCATCTGCACCGTGGTATACATCGGATGTCGTTGCTGAGAAAAGGAAAAGGAGAAGACTGGAACGGAGGTGGCATGCTTCGCGGCTACAGTGTGACCGGGATCAATATGTTCGTCAATGCTGTGTGGTTAACAACCTAATTGCTACTTTGAAATCAGCGCACTACACTTCAATCATCAATGAACATTCCTCAGATCAAAGGATATTATTCGCGACTGTTAACAAATTACTTCAAAAACCATCTGAGAAGCGTTATCCACCCTCTGTTGACAATACTGCTCTGGCCAATTCATTTGCTGATTTCTTTATTAACAAGATTGATAAAATTCACTCCAAACTTGTTCAGAGGAACTTCATTGTAGGGCCCATTCGTCCAATACCATCAACATGTCCTGTGGAGTTCAATAATTTTAGAGAGGTTAGCCAAGAGGAAGTAAAGGTATTTGCGTGTAAGCCCTCTTCTAAGTCCTGTGTCCTGGATCCTTTACCTGCAATGGTTCTAAAGGGCTGTTTCTCTGTGTTGCTACCTACAATAACTAAGTTTGTCAATTTGTCCCTCTCAACTGGCAGAATGCCTGATGCATTGAAAGTCACCGCTTTATCTCCGTCCTTGAAGAAACCTGATGCTGACTTCAAACAGTTTTCAAATTTTCGTCCTATCTCCAATTTGACACTAATCTCAAAGATCATTGAGAAAGCCGTTGCTGAACAATTGACTGACCATGTGAAGACATACCATCTAGATGTGATGTATCAGTCTGCTTTCAAGGTCTTGCACTCAACTGAGACGGCCTTACTAAAAGTACAAAATGACATACTGCGTGCTGTTGATGATAACAAGTCGGTTATACTCCTTCTACTCGACTTGTCTGCAGCCTTTGATACGGTTGACCATTTGATACTATTATCTAGACTCTCCCATCGTTTTGGTATAAAGGGTAATGCCCTTGCATGGTTTGA